>NC_053161.1:10735191-10925191 GCF_016835505.1 Polypterus senegalus | reverse complement strand
AGCGCTGAGCTCAGCTCAGAGCGAAATAAGATGAATGGGAGGGGAGATGATGACGTGACTCCCCCACCCGCCTTTAACTGTCAATCCCCCACAAACACAGTCTCTCGGAATTTGCATAAGCACACCCCTTCACCTACAATTTTAACTTAGTTACAAAGTGATCAAAACTCTCGCTTATATCCTGCGTCCTCTCATTAAACTTGTATCCCGCATTACCTGTGGGCATGTGAAACGCCAGCGGTAGCCTGTCTATGAACTTAATTTAAAGTTTAGGTTTACACCTTGCTTTCTTTCCGAGGTAGCAGCACTCATGAATATGGTAGTATATGTCACTCGCTCCCTTCTTATTGTTTCGCTGCCTTCTCAATTATATAATGCATGTTTTCTTAAGCGCTTTTTGGAGGTCTTCCTGGTTTTCTACGCACTGCGTGGACAGTCAGTTCACGTGATTACGTGGGAGGCGTGATGATGTCACATGAAGCTCCGCCCCCCACGCCTTTCCAGCTCAACTCTATTACAGTTAATGGAGAAAAATACCTTCCAGTTATGACCATTAGGCGTAGAATTTCGAAATGAAACCTGCCCAACTTTTGTAAGTAAGCTGTAAGGAATGAGCCTGCCAAATTTCAGCCTTCTACCTACACGGGAAGTTGGAGAATTAGTGATGAGTGAGTGAGTGAGTGAGTGAGTGAGGGCTTTGCCTTTTATTAGTATAGATAAGAGACCCACATCTGCAAACTGATGATGTATTTATTTTGAGAACCAACCAAAAACTTGCTCAAGTGTGCCAATTCACCTTGATAGATATGGACACACTTTCAGCAAGCTACAGTGCCCCATCACCCAGCTGCAGGTACTCTGCAGGCTTCTATTCTTTCTAAGGCAATGGCTAGAATGCTCTTTGCACTCTAAAAATGTGACCTCCTCTTCTGAGCACAATGCAGTTGCTGATTCTTCACTAAAGCCTTGTGTAAAAAGAAATAAAGAAGTGATGGGAGTAAAGGAAGTAAATGCGAGTCCCAGAGCAGAACAGTGCATAATGCCTGGACCCTAGGGTTTCTATTACTGTAATCCATAACCAAAGCCTCTACATCTGCTGTGAACCAAACTTTATTTTAAATACAGTAGCCAGAACAACTTGTACGGTGCAAGTTGCCTTTGGTATATGAATATGAGTATATATTTCATACACTACCAAATGTTCTGAAATTCTAAGCAACACACACAACCCCTAAAGGATTATTTCTGCACATTTACCATGTTACAAATTCTCATGAAAAAAGAATTGTCTGTTTTCAAGATGACCAACCACACCAGCAAGTGAAAATCCCATCACACCTCTGGCGTCTTGCTTGACATCAAGAGAGTCAGAATCTCCCAGCAGGTTACAAAAAAGGAATACATTGGCACTACTGCTCAATCTTTGATAATGTTCGAGAAGTAAAAGGTATCTTTAGGATGAATTTACACAAGATATTCAAAAGGATTAACAACTGAAGAAATCCAGCCTCAACATTTTAACTTTCTCCATATTTTACACATATGGAAGAATTATTTTCACAAAAAAAATAACTTTGAGTTAAAAAAAATTATATCTTTACAACATGTTTAATTCATTTTTGGAAAGAAATAGGGATGATTCTTATTAAATTTATTCAACAAATTGCGCTAGTTTAGTCAACTCGAGTTGATTCGATTTTGGGTGAATTTCAGCTATACACATTCAAGTAAGTACAAATATTTTAAAGCTGATATCACTAGCCAAATTCAGCTCAGAGGTTCACATAATTTGGCATATACACATAAGAATTTGAAGAACAAAAAAAAAGGACTGAATTTTGAATTTAATCTAGATATCAAGTGTTGAGTTTTTAAAGTCCACAATTTTTTTTATTACTTTTATAATGTCCAAAAATTTCAAACACAGTAGAGGTATTGTATTATAATCTATCCCAGCAGCAATTGTGCAAAGCAGGACCCAAGGATGAGATACCAGTCCACTGCAGGGCCCACACAAAGGTCAATTTAGAATCCCCAATGAACCTAATGCACACGTTCAGCCAGTGTCCTTTACATGCAGATACAAGGAGAAGTTACAAACTCCACATAGAGCAACCAGGGGTTAGATGTGAACGCTGCTATTGCTTGGTACACTATGCACCAGCACAGAGTACTGTGTCACAATGCTTCCCTCATTTTACTTTGTATGTCTGAACTATCCATAATATCCAATGGGCTTTCAGCATTTCTGGTCAGATCGTATCCTCACCTGCATCCTGGTCAATTCAATTTTTTAAGCACTGCAGCTAATTTGGACACAGAGATGGACCCAACCCCCATCTAATGCTTCTGGCATGGAGGACACATCCTCCAGGCATAGGAGTTCCTAAAAGTGTTCCTTCACCTCTCAACAATATCTGAGGTCATCTTTTTCCTCCCTTGCTGAGGACATCCTGAGTGATATTCCACCTACTCTTCCTGTGTCATTGAGAATTGTTTGCCAAAACCTCTTGTTATTGCAAACCCTCGCAAGCAAATTAAAAAGAAAAAAAATTGCACACACATTTTTGATGTTGAGATTATGTAAATCAAGTGTGCTAGTGTGGACTTTAAACCAAGGCCTACAGAATGGCAACATAAGTACACTCTGTGCCACCTATATTTCAGCTGATGTTTGTGTGTTCATGACAGTGACATCATAGGCCACTAATCAAGTTATTATACTATGCCAGAAAATAAGAGGATGGGACTGCTGGACCTTTATTCTATTCAGTGCATTTTGCAGTTTCACTATTCCAAAGAGACTGGTGCTTTGTCATTCCATTTCATTTTAATGCAGCTCAGAGTCAGTAAGGGTTTACATGTGAGATATACATACATGAAAGTGCTCAACCCATGTGAAACCGTGAATTAGAATAAACAGTTCAGGATATGGATGGATAGATGGATGCACAAATCAACTGTGACTGTTGATATACTTCAGTAAATGTCCTTATGCTTAGTTAGAGTTCCTTTACCTCTAGTATCTTGTTAATGGCATTAAAGTCACTTTTTAAGATGTTTCCAAAACCACCACCTCTTCCTAACAGACATAACCTAAAACCACTTTCTGCATATTTAGTTCCCTAGAGAAAAGATTTAATTTTGAAAATTGTGTGCTTTACAAAATGAATTTGCCCAAAACCAGATTTCATTTTTTATTTGTCAAATTATTTTTCCACTAAACAATATTTAGTACTGGCCATATAAGGCGCTTTAAAACAAAGCTAATCCATATCTTTGGTTGCTGGTCACATGAGCAGATATACCACAGGGGAAAGTAAGTAGCAAACCTACCTCATGGGTTTTGAAGAACGTTGATGTCTTCAGAATGTTCTCCAGGTCCAGGAGGCGAGCCAGATATGAGTTCTAGAATGCACATAACAGTGGAATTGACATAACACATATGCATTGGTGGCACATCTTGTGAGCACATTAATTGCTGAACCAAAGTAGACATGGTGGGCCCTTCTAAGATTGTGGCTTTGGTGTGGTGTCACAGGGCCTATGTACTCCAGGGATCTTTAGATTTAAGCTGCATGCAATCGTGCTCTCTACACCTAAAAAGGTGGTCTAAGGAGATGCTCCTGACAAATGATGATTCTCAAAACAGCTCACACAGAAACTAATAGAAGCCCTCAAGGAACATGGACATCATGACTCAACAAGTACTTGACATCAAAATGACCTACTCAACTCGGTCAGGCTCAGCCTGAAGAAGCCAAATGGAGCCTTTGTTTAGGCTCAGTACCTGCAAGTAAAGTGTTTTTTGTGCAAACAAAAAACATTTTCAAATGAGAGGACCACTTGACCTCAGGTTGCAGAGGCTAAAATGTTGATTGATTGTTGACAAATACAAACAGTCCAGAGTATGTAGCATGATTACAGAGTGTTCTTCAAGTCCTTTTTGGAGATATTATCTCTTACTTGTAAAATTAAAAACAAAACCTGGATAACTGGGAATTGGAAGTACTGCCTGTCCAATGAATTGAGAGACCTGAGCCTGAAATGAAAGTGACTTACCAAGATTTGTTGTTTGCTCTTGGTGAACATCACAAATGCATCAATAATTTGCTGTTTCGTCTTGGTTTTCTTAAAATCCTTCATCACCTTGCCACTGTCCGTCTGAAAACAAAGAAAATGGTAGTTCTGACAAAACATTAAGGTAAGACAGCCTGTTCCTCTTTGGTGACAAAAGAGCACATTTAGTGAGGTACATATTTAAATGCTGTGTGACACAACTGGGGAAGGAAAGTCCCCACTTTATCAACTTTCTCATGACAACCAAGGCAGAGCCACACTGGAGGGTTTATAAGGCTACAGGAATGAAAAATCAAAATGGCTGTATTTCCTGTTTTGACTCAAAGGTGGTCACTAGATTAACCCCAAAAAGAACATAAAAAACACAGCATCTTTAAAACTGCTTAATCCAATTTCAGAACATGGGTAGCTGAAGCTGACTCCATTTGCCAGGGGTGCAAGCCAAGAATGTATAGTGAACAGTCCACTACATGGCTCATTCACATACACAACCACATAATGCCAATTGTCACCAATTAACCTTACCTACGCATCACTGAGAATCTGTGTGGGGAAATAGGACTGGCCAGAGGAAGTTTCACAAAAACACAAAGAGAACCTTCAAACTTTACACAGACAACCACACCTGGAATGTGAACTCAGAAGGCTGTATCTGTGAAGCAGCAGTGTTAACCACTGTGCCAAACTGTGCTGTTCTACAAAAGAAACTGAGCAACCAAATATTAAAATGACACAATATTTAACTCACAGATAAAGGCAATTTCACCAAAATAGCATTAACAGCAAGCAATCAACACATATATCTACATGATGTTGATGCCCATCATTACCTTTAACATGAAATTTCCTTAAATCCAATTAACTGGTAGTTTCTGTACTTAACAGATTTTCAGGTACCTAAATATAGTGAAATGTGCATATGTTAAATATGCCATATGTCTCAGATTTGTGGAGATTTATTTTTCTTGTATAGTTTTGTTTATTACCCTAAACTGCTAGCGCCTTTTTCCCTGCGAAAGATGTTCTTACAAGCTTTATTAGTGTATGTATAGCTTTTAACTAACATTTAAATACCCTCTATGTTCTACTGAATTATACTGTATTTGAAAAAAATTGTTCATTATAAGCAGGTATTGCAAGAGCCAAACCTTACAAGCAATACTCTCTCACTTAGTAGAGCTAGGGAGGAGAAGTCAAAAGAGTAGATCGAGATCAGGTAAAAATAATTTTACTGACTGCCAATTTTAAACAAACTTCCTGCAAAAGTTGCACTCGCCTCATACTCAACCATGCAACACAAACTTAAATACATAAAAAACAAAATATGAAGAGATAGAAAATTGCAGCCAGCCTAATACTCCAAGAAGTAACATATAAATTACATTATTGCCTTTTATTAGCAACTGAAAATAGTTTGAAAGCACAATGCACACTTCAGTATTTAAAACAAAGTTAGTTATAACATCTGCCCTTGAAAATGTATTACAGTAATTAGAAATGACAGACTCATCTTATGTGGATACAGAATACTTCTCTGTACTGGACGTAACCCCCTACTTAATTTCATCTCAGACTTCTCAGACCTTGGCAGCTATCAAACAAATTAGTACCCTCATATGAAGTGCTCACTGTTGCCAGATGGATTTTTATATGTGGCAGACACCAATTCTTACCGTGACACCTTCAATCCTGAAGCCCAGAGTAGCTGTAGAACTCATGGTCTCCCTCCACTGCATGTACCGTGGCTTGGTCACAGCATGCTGGGCATGCTCTTGTTCTGTTGGGGCACTAGGATCCACTTTCAGCATCTTTTCATACATGTCAGTCCGAAGGGATGGCTTCTGCTGTGCCTTGGTCAGTTCATCCTCCAGATATGTCCTGAGAATGGTAAAACACACAGTTTTGTGGTAAACTGTTGTAGGCAGGCAAACCAAAGTACCAACCAAGGGAATCTCATGCCTACCTGACTCCCATCTTACAGTCCATTATAACTGGAGCTTCCAATCCACTAAGCAGGTCCTCCATCTTTATATATTTGACTTCACCCCAATTAGTCACTCCATAGTAATTAGGGACAAAGGGCTTAAGGACATCTTCCATGAGCTTTATCAGGCATGCATTCTCCACCTCACTAAACTTTTTCAAGATCTGACCACTCTCACTTGGGCGGAAATTACCTGACAGCGATGAAATAAAAGAAAATTAAATATGCTGGTACACCACTGTCTTACTTTAAATGTACTGTTATGCCATACTTGATGGTTTGTAATAGTTTGTTCTTAGTAATGTTCAATATGACAGGACCATTAAAATTTTTCCATTTATAGGAAAATGATTAAGGAGTGGTGGAGACAAGGTTTTATGACAGAATGAGGGTAGTGTGACATAGCAGGGGTTGTATACAGAAGGTCAAGAGAGCGACCACCAAAGCAAAAGGACTGAACAAAATATGGTCACTAAACATGGCAAAAACTCAATAATGGCAAATTAATCAAGCTGTATTTTCTTAATTGACTATAGGTCCTTGCTCCTTCCCCAACATTGCAAAACAGCATGGTATGATGCCCAGTAAAGTTTTTGGGTATGTAAATGATGAAGGCAGCTCCACCACAATCAGAAGTGGATGCTCATTCTAAATACTGCCAAAAAGTTTCCTCTGTGTGACTATTTCACTAGAAAAACTGACAAGATGGTTGTTTACTCATTATTAACATAAAGAACAAATGGCACATGACTAGATAGTACTGGAAGTAATTTTAAATTTTCAGCTGTCTGACATTTGTTCTTTTAGCAATTTGATGCTGATTGACCTGAGAAATTCATGCTAGTAAGCAGAGATGGGCCCTCTGTCTCCAGGTGAGCTACTGCTGTGAAGGTGACATTCTTTTTGAAAAGAAACACAATTTCTACAGCAGTTCGGAATGGATCAGTGAAATCCTTGTTCTCACAAATCTAAAACTTAATACTGCTAAAGTTAAAAGTGCTTCTTTTAGCCGTCTCTCTTAACTGAGTGCATATGAGGATGAAGACTGTTGCACCACCACTGTCTGGCAGAAAGCAGTGCCCAGGAAAGGGCAATGTATGGAGTCACACTGACTGCCATCAATCAAGTGTTCTACAGTATAAAATATTTCTCCCACTTCATCCCTTCCCCTATTAAGTCTGAAGCAAACAGTAATTTCTTTTACTGTAAAACTGTTCTGTTTGTTGCAATAACAAATAATGCAGAATCTTTGTTTAATAATACACATGTTAACCTGGTTAAGGTATCTAGAAGGCTGCGCTCCAAAAAGGGAAATACTGCAACTTATTCATGTATATATTGACAGCTCTGGTCATCTTCATTTTTATGTTTAATATATGACAGAAATTGTGAAACAATAAAAAAAAGAAATCAAAATATGAAGAACAGCTCTGCAAAAAATGACAAATAGAAGTTACACTGAAACAGCTGGTCTAAACAAATAAATAATTTCTTAAACTTGAGAATGGCAATAACAAACAATAAGAATTAAAAAAAAATGTCCACTGCACTGACACTACTTTCAGAACAAAGCACAACAATGTACTTGAGTGGGTAGTGTCAAAATTAACTTTTACAGAAAAGATAAACTTGTATCTGTGGCTGCATTCGTGTAGTATAGTACACTGGTTTTGCATTAGTGTTCTCTTGAAGACATATGAGTCTATCTCCTGCAATATTTTTCAGTTGGCATTATTTATACTTTACAAACCTTACAAGCCATATTGTGCCGAATATATACAATAGTTACAAGGCTAAGCTGTTCCTCTTGGATTTTGAAAAAATAACCTTGCAGCTGTAATCACAATGTCTTTAAATAAAGCATCAGTGTATAACTCTCAATTATTTTATTTTATTTTTTTTAAATACATGTATCATGAGACTTAGAGCACACAGTACATACATATATAAATATTTATATAATTTATTTAAATTGATTATATTCAAGCTAAAACAGAAAATACTTTGAGATTTCAGTAAAATTATAGAGAAAACTTTTTTAAACAGTATGTCCACTCATCTTTAAAAAAAAAAAAAAAACACCTCTCTGGATGATTGCTACATGAAATTTAAAAACAAAAGGCAAGAAATTATTGTCTGCTCCTTTCAAATTTCATAGTGGAGTTATTTAATAAAACTTAAAATACATATATTTGCTTAAATAACTTGGACAAAATTAGTTGTCAAATTAACCAATGAAAAAAAAGTATACACTAATTTTTTACAATATACTTGTTACTGGTAGCCCTACCAAGTCCAGCAAAATAGTTCCAGGAGAAATTAGTTGTCTCTAGCTAAACAGTATTTACTTTATTTACTACATAAATTGAGACAAACTGTACACCCTCAAATTATAAAGATGGTGCAATGACATTATTCACCACAGAGCAAAGAGCATTCATGTCCCTAGCAATGCACGGCATCACAACAAGCAATACATATTTTGCATGTCATTTTTGTCTTGAGCTTACCCTCATGACCTGCCAACTGGACCCAGGAGTTCTGTCTCTTGAAGGACCAATGCACCATGGTAAAAAAGGTCTTCCATGACTTAGTCTGTAAAGTAAAGCAAAAATAAGCTACACTTACAGGAGCAGCTGGTATTGCCTGCTGAACCCCACCTCTCAGAGAGAGGTTGGGAGCATGCGCACCCACCACACGATGAACCACCTGGAATGCGACCCGAGTGCAGCAGGTGACACCTCAGCACCACACTAGAACAATGTGAGTTTTTTTTTTTTGTTTTTTACGGTGGCTGGAGTGCCAATCCTGCCATCAAACACCAACCTTTCCCTTTAAGTTGGATGATCTTCTTGCAAGGCTGGATGCATATTAACTTCATACCCATAGCAAAGCAATTGCTGGTTAAGGGTCTTGCTCAAGGGCCCAACGGAGTAAAGTACTTCTAGCGTTTACAGGATTTGAACCAGCATCCTTCCGAATGCTGGCGCAGATCCCTAGCCTCTGAGCCCCACTCCACCCTGCCACTGTTCAGTCCTGGCATAACTATTGATATCAAGAGACTAACTAAACAAAAGACTCAAAGTTTTAAAAGCATCACCCAACATCACCTTATATTTCAAACATAGGGAAGGTTTAAAAACCAAAGTGAAAGCAAGAAAAATTAAAATCCAGCAATAACAGTACAGTACATGGATAAATAGATAGAAAGTCAAAAGGGCAAATAAGAGTGTATAATGACAGACAGAAAAAAATGTTTAAAAAAAAAAAATCAAGTCTTTTCTATTTTTTTTTTTTTGTTACTCTTTGCTGGAAGCTCCACATTTGTACATTTGATAACAAGCCACTCCATTGAGTACTGCTTAATCTAAGCCAAACTTTAGGAAACAATGTGCTACATCAGAAATGCACAAACCTGAATATGTAGCACATTTACTATTATCATTATAGTCTTGTAAACAGTTAAAATGTATTTTTATCCCGTTGATACCTAGTAAGGCTCTGACTCCATGTGTCCTTAAACTTCATAACAGGGACTGAAAAAAGGTGGAGCAATAACTTTTATGTTCATGTGACAATTTTAAAATTACTTAGTAGGACATAAGTGCTGCAGATTTTCACTGACTATCTCATAGAATACGGGGCCTCAGGCTACTAGCTAATGTGCCTCTAATTTAAACATCTTCCATTGTCCAAATGGGTATTCTCCCATACTACATTCTATCTGATTGATGAGAGACAAAAAGCTGCATTTTTCTTTGTGTACATCCAATGCAAGGCATATTCCTCCCTAACACTTATTGCTTTGGCAGAAGATATTCAAATTCCTAGAAACCAGTAATCAAAATTAACAGACTGACAAATGAATGCCACTCGTGGTAATAACATTTTAAGCATCTTACACCTTCAGGCAAAGACCCTGAGCTTAAGGCCAATTTCAGCTCTGTAATTTTATACTACCAAAATATACCCACCCCATTTTGACCCATACTTGCTCTTGTGGAGGACAGTTAAATATCATACTCACCTTCCATTACATTCATCACTAGCAATGCCACATAGTAGTTGTATTGTAGAGCATAGTTTATTAAAGTATTTGGATTGCGCAGTCTCAGGACTCGCCATTGTAATCAATGGGAAAGGGATGGGTATATGGTGTGATCCGATTTATACCCCAACAGGGAAAAGGGGATGACTGTTGGAGACGATCCCCCACCCCCATCCAGATGCATCGTCACAGACTGGGTCCCAAACAAAGAAAAAAAAAAAAAAAAAGAGAGCATGATTGGGGCATGGGGAAAAAATGTTTAAGAAACACTGGTGTAGAGTAATGGAAGCCTATATTAAAGACCAAAAGTGCATGGACTCTGAGGATAACAATATTAGTATATGGCGCAACTATAAATATCAAGACACTTCCAATATAATAAAGCACAAGAGAAATCTTTTGTCTATGATGCAACTCATACTCAGGTCTACTGTATGTTACATACTGTATACACTCACAGCCTACTGCAATTTCTGAAGTCACTGTTGACAGATGCGTTTTAACTTCTAAAGAAAAAAGAAAGCTGTATTTTACCCATAGTCACTTTGTAATCTTGAACATGCATAAAATGAGAAAAAAATGGACCAATTTGACAGAGTTTGACAAAGAAATAACAAGAAATCAAAATATGTTGTACATGCCATAAAAAACACAGAATCTTAGAAAATGTAATTGTATAAACTATACAGTAAAAAAATAAAATAAGATTGACAATAAAAAAATAAGCATTCAAAGAGCTATTCTTACCAATTCCTTTGGTTATCCAATGAACAAAAACAAGCAAGCCTAACTACACTTTAATATTGTTTGTCAAAAAATCTTTATGAACATGAAAAAAAAGTATTTAAAGAGAAACCAAAGGGAACATCCATCTCTAATGACTGAATATTTCCACAGCAGAGGCTACCAATCTAAGCCCTACAATACAGCTTACTAAAGAAAGCTTTCAGACTTGCCAAACTGCCAATTTTCAAAACCCTATTTCTACAGAAATCGATATTGGTGGACCATTAAAAAAAAAAATTCTAATGAAGAAGCGTCATTATTTGTATGAAAAGGAACGTCTCCCATTCCAACGCTTTCTAACTTTGAAGATATCAGTGTTGGCTAAGTGCTAAAAATGTTGATTTTGGTTACAATTCCAGCTTTTAGACCTCTATACCACTACCAGAATGGTTGAGAAGCAAATAACAGATAACTCCAACCTAAAGAAATATTGATTATGGTTTCATTTTGTGAAGTTATTTTACTTTTTAAACTCTTAGTTTCCCTTGATGCTCTAAGAACATGCTTATTTTGCTTAATAGTTAATCTAAAAAGACAGAGGATGGGACGCTGGCGTACGCATGCTGCTGCCGCTCCTTCCCTTAATCCTGCACTTTTTTATGCTTGTTTTATTTTCTTTATTATATGAATAGTTCGTGAATGCAGTTGACTCAAATTGTATGGATTTGGATTAATTTTTACAGACTTTATGAACTTTACCTTGACTGGGAACAACTGAATCTGTGGATCACAGTATGACACCTACGAACATTTCTTTGTACCGTGGCGATCTAGGAGCGTGGGATGATCTGTCTCCTTGATTATAGTTGCTATGCTGGTCTGCTCTCGATTCATTATATTGTGCGTTATGACTAAGAACTGATCTGTTGTTGACACCCACCTGGCTTGCAGCTCTGTGGTGATCACCCCTGTAACTCCCAGCATTACTTGTTTGTGGCTGTATATTGGAACCTCCAAACCCTGCTACCTCCTCCTGCTATGCTTTCTGCTGCATTGCTATCGCCACTCATCTGTGCCACCACACCCCACCCGTCTCATCAGCTCCACTGTGCTGTGCTGCTTCTCCACTGCTATCAGATAAATAATGCCATCCTACTAATGGCCCTGGAAATAGAAGTGTCAGTGTGCCAAATTTACAGTATGTGAAAATAAACTCCGGTCATGGCTCTGTGGAAAAAGAAGTCTCATTAATTAATACTGCATTGTTTAATTCAATATCTCTTAAAGGCAAAGCATTAGTGCTGTCAGAATTCATCATTGATATCAAACTTGATATGCTGTGCTTAACAGAGACTTGGCAAAAACCAAATGAATTTACGCCTCTCACGGAGGCAACACCACCTGGTAACACTTTCCTCACAGAGCCTGGTAGCTCAAGACAAGGCAGAGGATCTTGCAGTAATTGTCAGAGAGGAGTTAAACATCAAAAGAATCCCCAATTGACTGTCCATTGTCTTTCAAGTGTCTGACTCTTAAACTAATAACGGAATCAGGTCCTGCCTTATTCATTGTTCTTTATCATCCTCCAAAATACAATGCATCCTTTTTATCTGATCTGACTGAACTATTAACCCACTTAAGTTCCTTTTCCCAGAGAATCATTCTTCTTGGTGATTTCAACATCCATATTGACATCACCACATCTAAACTGAGAAATGAATTCCTATCTTTACTGGACTGTTTTGACTTGACACAACATGTTGATTTTCCCACCCACTCTGGTGGTCATATACTGGACCTGATCTGTACATCTGGATTATCTGTTGCCAACACTTACAGCACTGTTTTGGGACTCTCTGACCATAAAGCAGTACTTTTCACTGTCTCATTACCTCTCCCTCCTCTTACTGGTAAATGACAAATTTCTTACAGAAACTTTCAAAATATCTGTTCCTCTATCCTTTCTGGATCCATTTCTGATCTTTTACTGTCTTCACCTATTCCATCAACACTAGATAGTCTTGTTGAGCAATATAACACAGCCCTTCATTCAGCATTAGATAAAACAGCTCCTTTAAAACATAAGGAGGTTTCCTTTAAGCATTCAGCTCCTTGGTATAATTCAGAATTGAGATCTATGAAAGCAGCTGGCTGACGCAATGAGAAAATGGCACGTAAGTCTGGCCTCACTGTGCACATCCAGGCTTTCTCTGACCACCAAAGAGCTTACAGAGAAGCACTAACTGCTGCCAAGAAAACCCATTATGGCAGAATAATAGAAAGTGGCCACGATAACCCAAGGGTTTTGTTCTCTGTAGTTAATAAACTACTCCAAACCGCATCTGGCCCAACTACCTTTTCTACTGAAGTCTGCGAGAAATTCCTCCACTTTTTTTGTAACAAAATTAAAGATCTAAATAATTCAACTAACATAAATACATTATCTGTTTATATCTCTCCCTGTTTTCCCACTCCATCCAGTTCCTTCTCTAAGTTCTCACCAGTCACATCTGCTTTTGTTAATGACCTGCTTTGTAAGATGAGGCCGACTACTTGTGCACTGGACCCCATCCCCACCACACTACTTAAATCCTGCCTTCATGCCATAATCCCAAGTATTACAACAATAATAAACTCATCCCTTGACATTGGCTTTGTGCCGCTCACTTTTAAAATTGCCTCTGTAACACCAATGTTAAAAAAGTCTGGTCTTGATGCTGACAATCTTAACAATTTTTGGCCTATTTCCTACTTACCTTTTCTGTCAGTTCTTGATCGTGTTGCAGCTTCCCTACTCACCAACTACTTAACTTATAATTTGATGGAACCCTTTTGGTCTGGATTCAGATCACAGCACAGCTGTGAAACTGCTATGCTACGGGTAACCAATGATTTGCTTATGGCAGCAGACTCTGAACAAACCAGCATATTAATTCTTAGACCTCAGTGAAGCATTTGACAGTCAAACATGACATTCTACTGTCCAGAATGGAGAACATGCTGGGTATCTCTGGCACTGTCCTCCATTGGTTCAAGTCCTATCTGACTGATAGGCAAGAGTTTGTTAATCTTGGCAATAGCAGGTCCAGCACAGTGCCAGTTATACAAGGAGTTCCATAGGGCTCTGTCCTCTGCTTTTCTGTATTTATATGCTTCCAATTGGCCATATTATTCGTAGCTTTGCAATGGGTTATCATTTTTATGCAGACGATACTCAACTCTATTTCAATGTTAAAAGTGGAACTTCATCAGAGCTTTCTCAGATCACAACTTGCCTTAGTGAAATTAAAACCTGGATGGAGCAGAACTCTTTAAAATAAATTTGTAACAAAACTGAACTCCTGCAAATTGGGACTAATTGGAATTAAGTGCAATTTAATAAAATGAGCTCCTTCCCAGTCAATCTTGGCGGTGATCTCATCAGACCTGCCTCTACTGCAAAGAATCTTGGTGTCATTTTTGATTCCTCCCTTTCTTATTCTGCCCACATAAAATCACATTAAGAAACATTCTTACTTTCACCTCCGTAATATATCATGTGTTCGCTCCTTCCTCTCCTTTTCTAATGCTAAGAAACTTTTATCACATCCCGCACTGATTATTGTAATTCCCTACTGGCAGGTTCCCCTGATTGATTGATTGATCGATCGATCGATACTTTATTAATCCCAAGGGGAAATTCACATTCTAATCTTATATCACAGCTCCAGCTTATTCAAAACTCGGCTGCAAGAGTCCTTACACGGACCAGCAGCAGCGAGCATATAACACCCATCCTGCTTTGCCTTCACTGGCTCCCTGTGTCCTATAGAATTGAATATAAAATTCAACTAATAACCTACAAAGCCTTAAACGACCTTGTGCCAAACTATATCAGTGACCTTCTCCATCACTATGTGCCTGTCCACCCACTAAGGTCCTCTGATTCTGGCAATCTTGTTGTACCCCACACTAATCTACATTCCATGGGTGACAGGGCCTTCAGCTGTATAGAGCCCAGACTCTGGAATGACCTACCGAAATTAATTAGATCAGCTGACTCCATGAATTATTTTAAAAAACAACTCAAAACTCATTTGTTCAGGAAGGCTTTTAGCTTTATTGCCCTTCTTTCAGTTTACCTCTATGTCAAGATGCTCATGTAACCTCTGTGTGTGTGTGTGTATGTGCTATCAATTATATTGTCTGTTAGGATTTTCTCTGAATTTACTATATTACTCTTCTTTATTTATTTATCTGGTTTAGTACAATGCTATGTACTATATACCCTGCCATTTTTCTTAAACTCTGTGAAGTGCCTTGAACATGGGAAAGACATTATATAAATAAAATGTGTTATTATTATTATTAATCCAGGGCTTTTTTTTATCATCATTATCATCCGTGTCTGAAGTGGAACAGACAGCTGTAGTGTTTTATCAGTTTCTTCAGCTAATGCAGGAAAAAGGGACAAGGATGCTCTTCAAAGTCAGAAGATACCATCTAACATAGCCAAGACTTCTTATGGTAACGGAACACCAAAACCTCACCATGCACTATCTTAAGTCACAGTCACAAGTAACAAAAGCAGCTCCTTAATGCGCTCTACTGTGGTAAAAACGATAAACAAAATTTTAGATTGTTCTCTCATTTCTATGGGTATACCATGCACCACTTTTAGTACATCCTGTACAGTAAGTATGCGGACAGTCCATCAGTCATTATCGTTAGAAGGTAAATAGGGTGTCCTTCAGGTCGCTGTATTCGGGCATATACTGTTTTCACTTTATATGATTCGAAAACATAACATTCATTTTCACCTGTTTGCAGACGATACCCAGGTGTACTTTTCTCAAGACCAAATGACATTTCTCCAAAGGTGTCCTTAATTTATAGTGTCAGTGAGTTAAAAGAGTGGATGGATGAGAACTATTTGTTTCTTAATACAAAAAAAAATGTATTAGTTATAAAGAGAAAATCTTGCAGACAGAAACAATATTTTGTCACTTTTTAACAGCATGCAACTTAAGTGTAGTCTTTCACAACAGCATGTCTTTCAAAACACACATTTTAAAACTATCTAAAATATGTTTTTTAAATTTTAAAAATACTGGAAAATAGAGACTTTTCTAAATATTGAGGAATTAAATTATGTATTTATTTCTAGTAGGATTGACTTCTACCATATGTTACAGTTTGGTCAAATCATTCTTTATACAGCTTTTCCTCCCTTTATTCCCACTTTGACATGGTGGCTTGGGTTCGGTGGCAACTGGGAAACAGTCAACTCAGCGAAAAGACAACTCGGCAAAGAAACAACCTGGTGAAAAGTAGTCGCCAGTCAGCTTCAGTCACACCTTACGCATTACAATTTATTTGAGAAGTTCCAGTCTGGCTTTCGCACTGGTCATAGTACAGGAACGGCACTAACACGGGTTGTAAATGACATTCTGATATCCTCTGATGAAGGAAACTCCACTGTGATTATGTTGTTGGACTTAAGTGCAGCATTTGACACCATTGACCATTCGATTTTACTGCACAGGCTAGAAAACGATGTTGGGCTTACAGGCCCCGTGCTCGCTTGGTTTAGTTCTTATTTATCAAATCGATTCCAGTATGTACAGAAATGTGCAGACAGTACTCCATCATTATACACAGAAGTTCAATATGTTGTCTTTAATTAGTTGTGTTAGTGAATTAAAGGAGTGGATGAATGAGAACTACTTGTCTTTAAATACAGATAAAACAGAGATGTTAATTGTTGGAGGGAATGACGCTGATCACAGCAATATTTTGTCGTCATTTAACTCAGTTGGAATCCCAATTAATTTTATTGAATCAGCCCGCAATCTAGGAGTTATCTTTGATTCTAGCATGTCATTTAAAGCACATATTACAAAGTCATCCAAAACATGTTTTTTCCATCTTAAAAATGTTAGGAAATTAAGGCGCCTTCTAAATAAACAGGATTGTGAGAAATTAATTCATGCATTTATCTCTAGTAGGATTGACTACTGCAATGCGGTGATCGCTGGCTGTTCAAACTGTTTTCTATACAGCCTCCAGTTAATCCAAAATGCGGCTGCAAGAATTATTACAAGAACAAGAAAATATGAACACATAACTCCAGTTCTTAAATCTTTACACTGGCTCCGGTTAAGTTTAGGGCAGATTTCAAAATCCTCATTTTAACATATAAAGCATTAAATGGCCAAGGTCCGCTTACTTGTCTGAACTTATCATGACTTACAAACCTGAGCGCACATTAAGATCTCAAGATGCCGGTCTGCTTAGGATTCCAAGGATTAATAAAATAACAGTGGGAGGTCGAGCTTTTAGTTACAGGGCCCCTAAACTGTGGAATGGTCTTCCTGCTTCCATAAGAGATGCCCCTTCAGCCTCAGCCTTTAAATCCCGGCTGAAGACTCACTACTTCAGTTTAGCATATCCTGACTAGAGCTGCTGATTAACTGTACATACTGCATCTCTGTTGTTAGTCATTAGCACTATAACATAAGTAACATGATAATTATATTTGAATACTAACCCTCACCTATTCTGTTTCTTTTCTCGGTACCCAAATGTGGCAATTGGTGCCACGGCCCACCTGCCAAGTTGTTTGCCTGCCTATGGTAAAGTCATCCCTGACGAAGGATCACAGGAATCATGGGAAAGAGGGGTCCTTTCATCGGAGCAACGTTTCAGCCATGGCATGGCCAAATGGGGAAGCAGCTAGATGGATGAGGTCTCCAGGACTCTAAAAATATCCAAACCTAATTATGTCATATCATCTACTGTTAAACCATACTTCTAAACTTTTTATTATTATGCTGTATTAAGGAATTGTTCTGTTCTGTGTATTGTATTGTATTGACCCCCTACTTTTGACACCCACTGCACGCCCAACCTACCTGGAAAGGGGTCTCTCTTTGAACTGGCTTTCCCGAGGTTTCTTCCATTTTTCCCTACAAGGTTTTTATTGGGAGTTTTTCCTTGTCTTCTCAGAAAGTCAAGGCTGGGGGGCTGTCAAAAGGCAGGGCCTGTTAAAGCCCATTGCGGCACTTCCTGTGTGATTTTGGGCTATACAAAAATAAACTGTATTGTATTGTATTGTATTGTGAAAGACAACTACCAGTTAGGTTCAAAAAGGTTTTTTAATTATATTTTAATGACGATGCGATTTAAAATGTTGAAAATAAATGTATATAATTGACGAATGAACTTTATTCTGTAGATGGAACAAACTCTGTCTTACATTATCTTCTGCAACCAAAACTGCTAATCCTTTATATAAATTGTATTGATTGTAATTGTATGATTACGCTGGGACTCTCATAAAGCAGGTGATTCTGTGGATTTTCTGGCACCCTACATTGTCATTTTGGAGAAAAGAAGAGCTGCTCAGGAAGCATCAAGCGCATCAACCTCTGAGCAAACGAATGCTAAACGTACAGAGAAAGAGTATGAAAACTATGAGTGGCCAAGTCAAGTTGATTCACTGCACGTTATCGTTTACTGGTAGAAGAATAATGAAAATTAACTGGACAGAGAAGATAATAATTGAAGAAATGAAGATGAGGATGTATATAGGAAAAAGTACAGTGGAGGCGATGAGATTCATGGGACGTGCTGTACTTTGAGGGAGTCAAGTGTGAAAACTGAGCAATTGATGACAGAAGGAAGAATAGATGGTCTGCATTGAAAAAATGGGGGGAGGCAAACAGAAAAGCAGAAGAAGTAAGTATGAAGATGTGGACGCCAATCTCTGGACCAAAGAACGTACAAGCGAAGAAGAAGAATACAGCTTTCATTTAATTCAAAATGCTGCTGGAAGGTTCATTACAAAAAGTAGAAAGTAGAAATACATAATTCCAGCTCTTAATTCTTCACACTGGCTTCCAGTTAACCTTACAGAGGATTTCAAATTCTCACATATACAGTAAAACCTTAAATGGCCAAAGGCCCTATATACTAATTTGAATTTATTATAACATACACACACACACATTTTAAAATCTCAATATTCCAGCCTACTAAATATTACTAGAGTTTATTCAAGATTCCAAGAATTAATAAAATAACAGTGGGAGTACAGGATACTTTACTATAGCATACCCTAAGCAGAGCTGCTGACTAGCTGGGCATATTGCATCTCTGATTGACATTTGTACAAAAAATAAGCATTGCAATCATTTTGAATTATTACTAACCTTTATTTTGTTTCTGTTCTTGGTATCATGATCTACTGCCAAGATGTTTTTCTGCCCATAGCTGCTTTAAAATTAGTGGATGGATAAATTAATATTGAATGCCCCAGGCCAGGTGGCTGAGATTTCCAGGATGTGGACTGTGTCTGACTTTGTTGGTTATAACTGACCATGAACCGTTTAGAGGTTTTTGTTTGGTAAACCTGCTGCTGACTGAAGTTTTAGTTTTCCTCTCCTCCATTGTCAACCGACCATAACAATTATTTATTCATTTTATTCATAATAACTTACAAAAATTCTTTACATTTTATTTATACAAAAGAGAGATGGGAAGTCATACTGCATCTTCTGACCTCAATGAGCAAAAGGAAGATAGCTGGGAAATAAAAAAAAATGAACTTTATTTAATGTGTTGGGGTAACCATGAGTATTTGCATCTGGGTTTCTTAAGTACATTACTGGCAGTGAACAGTGTCATCAGCTCTGCTTTCTCTTTGGTCATGTAACCTTTTGTAAACAGAGAATCACATTTATATGAAGGGCTGTGGTTTTACATTTCACATTCATGTGAGACTTTACATATATATTTTTAAGCAACTGTGTATATGCACGTCATGCTTTACAAATATACCATAAAGAAGTAAAAACATTGAGAATGGTGTAACATAAAAAGTGCACAAGTCATAGTATAAGTCATGTTGTTGTGTTTCTTCCTGCAGGGTAGCCAAGTGTTTATTTGGATAGCTTCAAGGTACTTTTAGAATCATTTTCTTAAATAAAGTGCATTGAAACGAAACACTCATTTAAAACTTAATAATTGTTAAAAAGATAAAAAAATATTAGATCAATATCAGTTAGTACTGGTACTGGTGTTAGCAGATACAGTGTCAGTCAGTACTGGTTTTGGTGTTGGCTGATACAGTATCAGTCTTGGAAAAGAAAAAAGTGGTATCTTGCCATCACTAACTAGAAGTGACAGTGTGTGACAAGTTACACCATTGTTTCCAAGTTTCCATACCCATTCCAAATCATGCTCTACATTGCAAATGTAGCATAAGGTGAGGGTGATTTTGGCAGCTTTTCAACATAGAGAACATTGGAATATGAACTGGAGCACCATGTAAAACTAAGCAGAAATACCATAGACAACTTAATTTTTGCATAGCCCTTTCGAAAATTTGTAGCAAATTGACAATTAATTCAATTTAATTCAAGACTGGAATACATCATGCATTACAAAATTCACCTGTCACCCAGATCCAACAGTGGATATCACTAATTCACAACCTTCTTTTTCACTGGAATTTCACATTGATACCTAATAGCTAGCCATGACCTGTAGGCATTCCAGACTAAATTATTGGAGACTTAATAGTAGGAGGGAGGCAAATACGTTTTTTCTGTACTACCATGCCAAAGAAAAAA
Organism: Polypterus senegalus; assembly: GCF_016835505.1. NCBI lineage: Eukaryota > Metazoa > Chordata > Cladistia > Polypteriformes > Polypteridae > Polypterus > Polypterus senegalus. The sequence goes on along the minus strand of NC_053161.1, from coordinate 10,904,739 downwards.
AAATGTTTCTGAAATTGCAAGATTGGGAAATGAAAGTGAATCATGATGTTAGTAAGACAAAGCCGCATAAACCTGAATAGAAGAAGTACATTATTGTACTTCTTGCATATTTATTTGGAGAAATGTCTGCTCTCCACAGATGATGTTGCCATTCTCAGTAGAGGACACTTGTACACACAAAATGAAGACCCAAAAGGAACCTTTTCCCCATCAGCCAAGAGCATTAGATCAGAAGTATGTGGATCTAGCTCCACAAGAGCTAGCTATAAAGAAAAGTTTTAGTTTATACAGCATGTTAAAAAATGGAGTCAGGTTTTTCCAGCATTGAATGTGGTCATTCAATATGCACCAAGTTAAAAAAAAACACCTGAATGACCAGCTTATATATGGATGGATATCCATAGTTGCTAGAAATCAGAACACAATTGAGTTGATAATAACTAAAGGAAAATCTTGTAGACAAACAACAGAGATGATCAGTCCTTGAACTCAATGGGTCCAGATAAAATTGAAGGTTATCTTTGCCTTCGGAAATTCTGTCAAGCCCTACATCCTCCTATTGAAACATGAAGAGCTGCTGGTGCTGGTGACTTTCTTTAGCTTTAGGGCCCTAACATTTGCACTAAATGTGCCTTATATCCTTACTGTTTAACAGACTTTGAAGTGACCCTTTGTGGAATTAATAGCTGTGCTGTAAAGGGAATGTCTTGTTTGGGGAAGTATATCAGACCTCAGCGTTTCACAAAGAAACCTCTTCTTCTGCCAAAGTTGTTATCTCTGTACTACACTTTATTTGTGTGCAATGTCATGGATTGTGCTTCAAGTCAAGATAAGGGTACAGCAACCATTCTCTGTTCTCCTGTCCATTTCAGCTCATTCTCCATGGGTGGGATGTTCTTACTTTCAGCTTTACTGCCATGACACCCACAAGTGAGACTGAAGCATCTCCCACCAGCTCACTCACCCTGCATTTAACGCGTTGGTGAGCCATGCAAGGCCTTGTGGCCTTGTGTGGGCGTACTGATTGCTGGCACATCACTGATGCGTTAAATGCAAAAGCTGTACATGACTCCACACAACTGGGGTGATGGATGCATATTGGGTCTCTAATCTAAGCCACAAAAGCAAGTCCTACCCGATGCTGATAAACAGGTTAGGGGCTGATAAGTGTGCTCCAAAGCGGCTGTATCACACATCATCTCACCTGCTAATCTCTTTACACAAAGAGCTCAATTTGCCTTTTTAATGACCTTTTTTTTCCTTCTATCAACAACGGTTTGTCACATTTAAAACAAAAGCAGAGGCTCACTTTATAGTCAAATTTCTACCAAATGGAACTCCTTGTATTTAAGGCCACTGCTTTTAGGTTGTTATTGACAGCACATGCTTCAGAATAACCACTTCTGACATACTGGGAATATGAACCTAGTTGTTCGAAAGTCTACATCCACATTAATGGTCTCCCACCATATAGCTTTAGAAGACCACTTGTTATTTAAATTCGCTGGAGTTAAAGCATCTGCTTTTTGAGCTGCTCATCTCACCTCTGACTCAAAATTCTTTTCAAAAAAGAGATTTCAACATCTCTGTCAAATGTCTGAAAAAAGATGATTTACAAAACTGAGGAACTGCAAACAAGCAAATAATTTTGACTAGTGAGGTCCCCTAGAAAGCAAGCAAGAAAGAATGCTAAAAGTTGACAGTGCTCCATTTTGTACAGACATCAAATTCTGAAGGTCAAGCTTTCTTCTTATTTTAGCAATTACAGAACATTCATAAATGATGCAGAAAAGGACAAAAAAAATCGACACCTAAAAAACAAACAATAAAAATAGTACAATAAACAAAATCAAATAGGTTAAAAAAAAAGGTATAACTGGTAGGACAACCCTACAGTACCCTAAAGCATAAACCCAACATTTAAGTTCTCGCTTGCAGCAAACAAGGAATCTGCTTAAGCCTGAACAGTTAATCTGTGTATGAAATCTGGCGAAGGAAAAATAAAAAGTTTAAAATCTAGATAGAAGTCATAATATTTTACCCCTTTGCAAATACAATACAAGCTGGGAATTCTATCTAAAAAATCCAAAAAAATAACTTTAATTCCTTAGGGGAATACATTTTATGCTTTATGTGTTCTCAGGATAATGAGTACCAGCAGCAAGACTCTTTGACAAAGATCTTTGCATCATGGACAGGCAGTACAAATTTCTGCAAAAGGTTCACAGTTATAATCACGAACCAAATCATACTTACTGTATGTATACTACATTACAATTGTGCCAAAAAACTTGCTATACTAATAATGCATGCCTAAATTGGGACAATGGTAGCATTATACAGTATCTTTCATATACTGTACATTGCAGAACCAAACAGAAGTCTGCATAGCCTAATTCTGGAACTGCTTGTGGATAACCAGCAAAACCAAGCATACAGTACAGTATACAACAGTTTTACCCATTACTGTTAGTAATGCCTTGCCCCTTTCAAAAGACTTAGCTGCAAAATACCAGCACTGTATTATTTTTGTTTGGATTAATAAAATCCAAAGGGTGTGTGCATTTATTGTGAAAATGCATATCTGGCTCTTTCGATTTGATAGTGCAGCTTTACATGATGTAGGGTAACTTCAGCTTTACATGATGTAGGGTAACTTCAAAGTGCTATAGTACTTCTTTCCTGGCTGCCACATCAGCACGTCCCATTCAAAACAGGCTGACAGCATATTCAAATTTCAGAAAGGGTACACAGGGCAGAGATGAAGGATTCCTTTCAAATCTATGCAAACAAGGATGACAGGCTTTTGCAAAGTGATAAGAAGAGGGAGACACATCTAAAATGCACATGTGAGATGAAAGAAAACACCCCAACATTTCCGGAGGCACAGTAGTGATGCCATAAAAGTAGGTGTCAGCTTTCAAGATAATCAAGAGAGCAGAAGTAGTAACTAGCATTCAATGAGCCTGAAAAGAATACAGAAAGCCACTGCACAAAATTATACTTTTTTGTCCTGTTGTTACATTTTTTAACTTGGCACTTGCTTTGTTTCTTTTTCTATTTTAACCAATTAATTTAAATATTAATTTTATCTAGTTCAGTCCATGATGAGTACCACCCAAACTTTTTGAAGAGACACATACACAAACACATACTCATAACTCCACCATAGGACACAATGACTACAGTCAGTAATCTGCTCATCAAAGTGAAGCTGTGGGCAACCTCAGTAGGTTCATGTTACTGCCAAAGCAAATAAAAATGTGAAACACACATACACACAGATATCTATTTGGTATTAGACTGTCCATTTTGTAATGCAATTTTTATAATGCTCCTCATTTTGTGTATTTCAGTGCCTTGCAAGAAATACATGCTATTAATGGCTCTATTTAAAATAAAGATTGAATTTGGCGCTACCCTGTAACAAAACATCTAATGGCTTATGCTCATATCAAAGAAGCTTAGAAAAGAAAAAAAAAAAATCAGATACCATCAATGCCATGCCACTAGACTGGAAACTATATACTGGCCCAGTATAAAGAGTATAAGCATTTTGTTCTGTGATAGCCCGTAACAATGATTTGTGCAGCCAGAAAAAGTTCTAATCACAAAGAATGTATTTAGAAAATTGATGAATCTATATAATCAAAAAATGAAACTGTTTTGTTTATGTAAAAAAAAGTGTGTCTTAAGGAGCAAGGTTTTCCGATATACAAATGCAGTTTCTTAGAATATACAATAGTTTTTTTTTTAGTTTTTCTTCCTGTATCTCCATAATGCTCAGGTTAGATTAACTGTCAAGTTAAAACCTAGCTCAGTGTGAGTGAGTGTAGGTGTGTTAGGGAGATACACTGGCACACATCCATGGCTGGTTCCCATCTTGTATAATGTGCAGCTTGCATATGCATTGGCCCCTTGGAAACTCTTAACTGGATAAGAGTGTTAGAACATTCATGGATGGACTATCATTCAGTTTTAACTTTGGCCACACTTCTAACATGCATCATGCTTGTAAGCAATCAGTGAAAATGGCAAGGAATCAGAGAGAGAGAGAACTAAAGCAAGCAGGGAGCTCTTGTTTATCTATGTGTACAGAGAGTCCTTCAGACTTTCAGTAGATAAGTAAAAAAGGGTTGCTTATATATCTTTGAAGGATATCCCCCATCCCCCCCTGCTGATTCACCCTGCAAAGAAGCTTGCTAAAACTTTTTTTTCCCCTTTATCTCTCTCTCTCACTTCCTTCCGTCATCCCTACTCTGTCGTGCACGCATGTATACTCTGTCGCTGTCTGCCACTCTGAGCCAAAGCGGAAAGGGGCTTCCCTACTGAGGTTGCCACAGCTTCACTTCCTCCACTTGTTGGCATGGGGGCAGGGCTGGCCAACTTCCTCACACAAATATCTTATGAAGTCATGCTCGACGGGGATACCCTGCAGGAACATTTCCAGCAGCCCTGTGTTTTTAAGTGAAGCTGTCTTGCAGGAAAAGCCAGCTGGGCAGGGTAACTTGAAAAAACAAACATCTCAGGCACCAGTAATCCCCCAAAGCATTTTACCTCTCCCATTTCAGAAAAAGGAGGGTGGCTTATGGGGGTCATTCCTGCCTGCCCATTTATCAGGAGCCATGAAAACGAAGTGAAGATATTTCTCACAACAGAAATGTCTGAAGGTTTGAGCTGTAGATTAGCTTAATATCCACCTAATAACTAGAGTACTAAGAAGTACCCTCAAATGAAACACTATCCTTAAAGAGAATTAAAACTCTGCATGACTTCAAAATCCCTATACAGGGGAAGGAGAAAACCTCTGGCAACCCGATTTTCCTTGAATCAGAGCAAGACTTATGATCCTCTGGTTATATACAGGAAAGGCACAGCATTGTAAAAATTTCCTAAAAAAGAAAAACAAAGCATGTCCATTAGGAATTAAACTACCATCTAAAGCTGTTATTTCACAGACGAACAACCCAACCCTCCCCCCACAGGAGGCCTGAGGATAACCTCTTTCAGTTAATTCTCTCATTTCCTGTTAAAGGCGGGTTCCACTAATAAGCGCTACCATAACACTATAATGCATGATTATTTTTCTGAGTAAGTCCACTGCCTGAAGATTTGTAATTGGAGGTTTGCAATACCTTGTTGCTTTTGTGAAATACCGAGTATACTGGGGAGAAGATTAATTTTAAAAGAACGTCACACTATAGCACCTGTAACTACAGCTTGGCTGCAGCACTGCCCACGTAGAATTGGTATATTATTGGTTTCTGCTAGATTATGAAAAATGTGTTCTGGATTTTTCAAGTAAGGAAGGCAGATTTTTGAGCTAAAGAAGACAGACTTTTCAAAGTAAGTTAACTATACTCACTGCTGCATGTTGATTAGCACATGCAACAAATAATTTCAATGTACTCTGTACATGTGACAATGCTAATGCTATAAACAGCACAGAAGTATTAAACAAAGGAATTGACATTTAAATTCCTGATTACTTAAGCACAGAGGGCTGGAAATCAATTAGATAATGTCCCTTTAAAAGTATTTGTAAATATAAAACCAACCTGACTAACAGCACTGTCTAAACCAAGCCTCTATTTAAAGGTTAATGCTGAAAGGAACCTGTACTGTTAAGTGCCCTAAACAAGGAATTCACTAAAATAATTCAAAATATAACTCTCTCACTAAGATCTAGTGAAAGATAATGCACTTTTAAGCTCAATATTAAAATGTACTGTCATGTGTATAAAGTAAAGAAACTACATATGAACAATAAATGCACAAAACATCCATCCATTATCCAACCCGCTATTTCCTAACTACAGGGTCAAGGGGGTCTGCTGGAGCCAATCCTAGCCAACGAAGGGCGCAAGGCAGAAAACAAACCCTGGGCAGGGAGCCAACCCACCGCAGAACACACAAAACAAACCAAGCAAATACAGATAAACTGTAAACAGAGAGGTTAGATGTGTTTACTGTTTTTTGTTGGAAACATTAGATTTTTTCCAAAAGTATCTAAAATAGAGACAAACCTAAGTAAACTTGATTTCTGATAAAGTTATGATTGTGTTCAATCATTTCAGGTATTTGTTTCTTACATATTCATAAACAATGTATATTAAATGAATATAGGTGCAAGAAGACATGGACCTTCATGGTGTTAAGCCTCACCCACATCAAACTATGTCATCTAAAATGTCAAAAAGGGTTGTGTTAGAGCTCCATGGAAAAAAAAAATACTAATTATTTATATTTTAGAGTCAGCATTGCTCACTCACAGCTCCAGGGTACAAAGGTTTGAATCCTGGAGCCAGTCACCATCTGTGTGGAGTATGCATATTCTCCCCATGGCCTCTCTTCTCTTCAGTTTTTCTTCCCACATCCCAAAGAAGGGCAATTTATGTTAGCTGGCAAGTCTAAATTGACTAATGTTGTCATATGCCTGAATTTAACCTTGTGACAGACCTATACCCTATCCAAGGCTGGTCCCTGCCTTACACCTACTACTGTTGGGATAGGCTCCAGCCCACATGACCCTGAGTTAGGTGAAGGAGGTGAGGGAAACAGACGACTGGATGTTTGTTTTTGAAATGCATACATGTATTATTACTTTACATATTTGTTGCTGAATAAGTTGCATTAAAAATCTGTTAAGGATATTTTGTATTTACTATGTGATTTTATGAACCACCTGTTTACATTGAAATAAACTTGATATCTGTTCATAACTCAAAAAAAATGTATTACTGAAATTTTCAGATTTCTGTGAATTATGGGAATTTCTCAAGTTTAAAAAAATATTTCAAATTTGCTGTGACTTAATTACTTGCTTTAAGGTGCCCTTGTCAGGAATACTCCTGAAATCATCCTACAAAGCTCCATATTCTTCAGCTTTATCTTTGCAGTTGAGATTGTGACCACTGTCTCAAAACAATGCATTTTCAACATTAGATGTTTATGAAACGTAAATATCACTATGTAATTGGACTATTGAGTACACATTAATCATTAACTTGATTTTTGCCTCTGTAATATGTTAATGTTTATAGACCATGATCAACATCAGAACATTCTAATTACAATATAAGCACTCTACTGAGCTATTTAATTTTTTAAGCTTTGTCAGTCCTAAAGTACAAAATGAAACCTAACCAAATGTCTACTCCAAAATAAAATTTTGCTCTCAAGAAAAGAACAAAATATAACTACTGTGCATTCAAAATTAACGTTATGTGTTCTATTCTACTTGTGCCTAAATTAACAGCAACATGATTATTTTATTTTATACTTAAAACTACAACATACATTTTCAACTTTACAATCCTTACTGATAGCTACAATCAAAATAATTATTTTTATTATAACCATTCAGCACTACCTGTCCATTAAGTCACCCACAATACATTATGTATGAATCATTATCTTCACTAAAGTCGTGTCAAAGGTGCTGCCTATCCCAGCAGCAATGGATGCAACAAAATTAAGCCAATCCGAAAAGCAGCCTACTGCAGTTACTGCTTGAAGAAAAAGAAGAAAAAAAAAATTACATCACTACTATAGGATACCACAGAAGCAGGCAGGGATCTTGTCCCGGGCACCAGTCCATTAGAAGGCCCATTCACATACACTCCCCACATGGGGCCGATTTAGAATAGCCAAAAAACGGCGGCAGCCTTAAATTATCACAGCTAAATCCACATTTGTCCTGAAAATTCATGGGACATTTGCAGTACTCCAGAAATAGCCAAGCAGCAGCTTGAACATGCCTGAATTCAAGTGAAATCTTTCAATCATGCCCTGCCTCAAGAGATAAAAAAAAAAAAAATAAAGAAATAAATTAAAGCACAAATCCTTGTGAAGACTTATATCTTCTTCACAATGAAAACTACTACATGGTTGGAAACCCTTTAACATTTTGGAAAGTATGAAGCACAGTTGTTTCACTACTTCAATCTGTGGTTATCATGTGTATTTTGGTAAGTAAAAAAATGTAAAGTAACGAACCATTGAAATAATGGTCATCTTTAAGACCTGTATCTGAGTTTTGGGAATACAATATAGAAGCAGCATCTTAGGTTTCTTGAAATATGCAGTTTTACATGTGAGGCTCAACAAAAACTATGGCTCTGTTAATAAGTGGTGTTTGATCTTTGTGTGTTTTGGGCCTTTGCTGAACTGTGGTATTCCTAAAGGAAGTTGATTCAACACATAATTTAACTTACTCACAGCTGTAAAGAATGATATAGGAAGCATAGTGGACATGACACTATTTTTTCAGTCTGCAACTACAAAGATTTTTTTCTTAATCTGTAAAGATTTTCCTTCATTGACATAACTACAGGTTGCTAAAGACTAGAGATAATTTCTAAATATTCATAACTCATGGCACTTGCTTCAACTACATGTATGTGCAATATAAATAAAATAGCGACAGGTAATATTGTTTCAAATGTTCTGACTTTCTGTGTACTGCTGAGCAACTATTACTTTTTGAAGGTACTTGCCATTCACCACAACCCTTTTGTACTTTGTAGAAATGCAACACGGAAAGTCCCTATAAAATGTAGACACTTGTAAACCTTATCCAAAATCACTGTTATATTCACTGTTAACTCTCGCAAGCTGCAAAAATCACTTGACAGTCATGTAAGAGACTCTTGTTTCCCTTCATCTCAATAGATTATCAGGCAAGGGTCATTCTTGTTCATCAATGCCCTGAAGTTAAAACCCTCTGCCAATATGGGAGCCATGTAAAAACAGCACAGTAACTGGCAGAGTACTCTTCACCACTTCTGTTTTTTTTAAAGTATTGAATTCAGTACCACATGGGGACACCCATATTCAGAGCTCAGTAATTCCAATTCAGAATCATGTGATGCATTCCATCAACATCAAACACAAGGCAAAAATCAATTCTCAACTGGGTGTCAGTCCATTGATGGGCATAAGTACGAACACACCCCCATTTTGGGACATGTCAAGCGGACAATAAGATTAATATGCACACCTTTGTAAACCCTTTAGTACACAGATTTAACATGCAAAGTCCAGACATAGCCAGGATATGAACAAAGTATGTATGATCATAACTACTTTTGAGTCTTCAAAAGCTTTAAGGCAGCAAAATTAAAATCTGTCATATCCGAGCACAAAATTCTTAGAAAACTTAAAAAGCTTAAGTAACTAATAAGCAACGTCTTACTTGCATAAAAGTTTACTTCTAATGCACACTGTTATGTAAGTAGTAGCGATGTAAGATGCTATTCAAAATAAAAAAACAACTCATATTTGAAGTGAATAATAGTATCTTTGTGAAATGATTAATGTCATGGAACCTGACTGGTTAATGATCAGCAAAGGTGTATCTCATGTCACAGGTTTTCTACACACATATTCTTTGGAAATGCAGCATTGTTCAAAACAGACTTTTCTTTACAGCTGTTCTTATCACAAAAAGTACTACAAATTAAAGATATAGCCTTCTGCACAATGTTAGTATTATGCAGTTTTCAAATACATATTCAATGTATGGACAAAATTAAAACAGTTACTGACTAGAACAGGACGTGGTACTCATATCTCCCTCACTATAAAAATAAGGTAGTCTCGGCAAGCAGCCAGTAGGTCCACAGATAATGTGCAAGGTATGCAGGATGTGCACCCACCCACACACACGGATACTAGTTTTACACTGACATCTGAATTCAATGATTTGTCAGCAATCAGCTGCCAGGTCAGTCCTGGCTGAGTTATACATTTCTGTACTTTTTTCTTTCGTCAAAAGCCCTGAATAAGATAAACAGCATATCTTGGCAAGCTGCCAGTATCAGAATGGAAAAGATGAACACAAACAGCACTTAAAAAGAGAAGGTATTAAAACCAGGTTGTAGTCAGCTGAGCAGCAAATGACAGGATGGAAAAAATAGGTTAAAAAAAAAAAATTCTGCAAACCTTATTTAGAGACAACCAGTGCCTCCCCTTTTTTAACAACCTTGGCAGACTGAGCTTTAAGCTGAGAGGGAGTTCTCTTAGTTAGGGATGGCAAATCTGCAATTGGTCAGTGGCAGAGGCACGTAGGCGTCTGCAGCTGACTTGGTGTACTGTGTGGTTTGACAAAGGGAAATCCTTACCTCTGCTCTTTAACTGCAGACATAGCTCAAACTTTGCAGAGCAAAGGGAGTACCTTAAACAATAGTGTAGTATTGTATTCTCTCAAGGAGAGGTAATAAACTAAGCAATTCCTATGAATGTGTTTAGTGCTACACTACTGGGATTTCTCCTTAACACATTTTTTTTGAGATTCATATGTCCCACTTAACAGAATGTTTCAGGAAAGTAACATATTGATTTTTTTTTACACTTAACTATTTTTAACAAAATAAAAAAACAAACAAAAAAGTCTCTTTTTGGCATATTAATCCTATTCCTGCATGCCAGCCAAGTTATGTTTTCTCCATAATTACCCTCAATTGGGCAGTAGTATTTATTATATAGGCACAGACAGCACTGTCAGAAGGTGATATATGCATCTATCCATCCTTTTATCCTCTAATAAAGACATGAAGAGAATATCCTAACAACACTGAGCACATGTCAGAAAACCAACCTGGAACTGAACACTAGTCCATCAGAAGTCACACTTACTCAAACACACTATTTAGTCAAAAATATTATAACCTGCATTTGGGAAGAAACCCTAAGTACATTCAGAGGGAAAAAAGCCATGCAAAAAGCAGGCGGAAGAAGAATAGCAGCCGCCAAAATGAGTTCTGACCTTTAATTCTCAGAGAATTCCTGACATAAGGAAAGATGGAAAGACCACAATATTTCTATTAACCTACTCCCAAGCCCTGCATTAATTTACCCATCCCATTCTCTTACCTTCCGCAGTATTTTCTTCTTGTCTGGTTTGTCATCTTCTTCACTGAAGACTTCATCAGACTCCTGAGAGGAATAGTTTAATGAGGAAGCAGAGGAACTGGATACTGAGCGGTCAGAGGAGCGATGCAACTTCTTTCGGAGGAAGCCACGTAAAACAGCATCAGCTGCCTGTGTTTCTCCTTGCCCTGTGGGCCTGGAGCGGGGCTCACCATGGTCTGTCTGGCTCTGGGCATCTTCCACCACACTCAGATTTTCTAGTCCTTTTGCCACAGGAGGGCTTACACTCTGGCCACTGCTGTCACCTTCTGGCTTCAGATTAGGCTGTACTTTCTGTAAGTCATTACGGTTCTCCGAGTTCTGCCCTAAATGATCACCTTTGGCAGATGAACAACTGTAAACTACACTGTCACTTTCAGCACTTTTGGGGTGGTTTCTAAGAGCATCAAGATCAGAATTTACAACGCTGGTATCCATGGTAGCAGATATTTCAGAGTGTAGAGCTTGGTCTCTTGAGGTGACTTACACTAGGCTTTGCTGGCTTGGGACTTAAGAGTTCCCAAATTAAAATTTTGCAAATGACTTAACTGTGAAATGGTTCCCTTCTTGCCTCAAGGAGTGCAATATGTCCAGAAACAAGAATTTCACAGATTTCAAGGACCCTTGATGATGGGGTATGGAGTTAGACAAGAGTAGATACAGTAATTATTAGTCCAGAATAATATGATACAAAGTGTGAACAAATGGCAATTAGAGAAGCAGTTCCACAAGTTCATCGAAGTCTAGTCCTGTTGGCTTTAAACTTACAGCTGATCAGATAGCAACTCCAATGAATTGCCCAGGCATTCTCCCATTTTCTTCAATACTCATGAATTTCAGTGGCTTACCATGGTCTTATTTATCTGAAGTGAGGAGATTCAGAATGCGGTCCTTGGTGTGGCGTGGCCGGAGTGAGAAAGCACACAGCACTTACGATTTCCCAGCGCTTGTTAAACTTCCATTTATATACTCATGCTGAAACTGGCTCGTTTCCTAAAAGGAATGAGGGCTGGCCTCTGTGCTTTCTCTTTTTGTCTTGTTCTTCTCTGTGGCTTCAATTCAAACCCCCCCACCTCCACCTAGCACTGTTAATCTCTTAAACATAGTGTCAAAGCTTTGTCATATACCTTCACACTTCTGAGTGGTGAGCTGCACCTCTGACAATCCTTTTAATTCCATCAACTCCTTATTTCCCAAAAGATAAAAGGGCCCATACAATGGGATTTCACAAAGCAGGTCTCCTTTTCCTTGAGGCACCCCTAAACTTCTGAAGCAGCATTAACTGTCCAGTGAAATCCACCACTCTCTGAGGCCACAGAGTGACTAGAAAATCCTGCAAATAAAGAAGAAACACTACTAAAATGAAGAGCTGAAGCAACCCCACCCAGCTTGAAAAGAGCTCAGCAAAATTTGTATATCATGTCTCTAAGTAGACTACTCAAAGTATGCATAATACCATCACAAACAAAGAACTAATAGGTCAAAAGACAATGAAACTTTACACTGGTAACTTCGGAATTAGGAAATCCACTACACATAGCGTCACTGAGAAAGCGCTTGTGTTTAGATACCTAAACTGACACAAGAACAAATCTTTATTTTAAAAGCCCCAGGCCCAAGAACCTGTAATGCCAATACTTTATCAGAACAGGCAGCAGCAAGACATAGTGCAAGGAATCATTAGACGCGATGGACAGACAAACATGAAGGCTACCTACCTTCCCTGACCCCAATCCTAAATGCAATGCATCTGGTGACTCAAGTGCGGTAATCAGAAAGAACAGACAAATGCACTGAACTAAAGGATCTAAATACTAAAAGGAACTAAAAGGATCAAAATAATTATGACCTAGGAAGGAGGGAACCCCAAAGCCCTGGGAATTACAACATTATATAAGATACTGCAGCAGGCTGAAAAAAACAGTCAGCAGGATGAATTGCTTAACCCTTCACCAACATACACACTACACAAGACCAAATTTAGAAACCATGAACTTTAGACAAGTTCTGGGAAACCCAGAAAACCAATAAGGCCTAATTTTGTCCTTTTTTTTTAAAAGAGTCATATTTCCCAATGTGCCACACTTCCAAAAAAATCACAATAAACAACGAGACAGCTTACAGTTTTTTTGTCAAGTAACATTAGATATAAGTGTTTGTGCAAGTGTGTATATGCATAGGCATCATACTTCTGTATTTTTCTCTTTCATTTTACTTTTACAAATGGATCACATGTCTATCACTTCCTTAATGGTGGCTTTACACAAGAAAAAGATGGATTTAATTGGCAGATATCAATACCTCTGTTTCTTAGCAGGCTGGCACTTGGCATTAAGGTGGGAAAGCAAACACAATGAGAATTCAGGTAGTGGTTGTAGAATTCCTTCTACATATCTAATAATCCAAAAGACCTGGCTGAGATGGGATAGACAGAATCCCAATGGAGCACATGCCTTGACGTTTTGTAGGACATAATGCTCGTCAGCAGCACCAGCATCTGGTGAATAACCTCCTGCAAATGCATTTTTACTACATTTGGGTTTAAAATGTAGCTACACATGGTCCTGTGTCAAGTAACTGAAGCCAACCACTGCTGCAGAGTTGTGTATGAGTTTACGTGCAAGTGGACTAAAACAATACCAGGAACGGAGTCCGGGCAAATAACCCCACAAGACAGACATCATACAAGCACTTTACTTTTTTTTATAATATTTTATTAGAATCAAACAACAATCCATACAAGCAAGTCAAATTTAACAAAACTACGCTTGAAATGAATCAAGCTCTTTAACTTTTACAGCACTTTTCAAAACGAAGAGCCAGAAATATAAATGAAACAAACTCGAAAGGTACCTAATGCCGTAAATTATATGGTTACATCTTGCCAGGCTTCCAGAACTAACCACAGGGGATGCAGCGGTGACAATGTGTGGAAGGAACGCATGTCTGTGTTAAATGAAACGAGCATCGAAAATGTCACACCTGAGCAACACGTCGCACAAGTCTTCGCTAACTGCGCTCACTACTTTTTATGTATTCGTATATGTATTTGTTCAGTTTACGCTGCTTATCTTCAGCCTGTGTGTTGGTCACCAGTCCGGACGGGACGGAAAACACCTGGTGTAAAAATGCTGTCACTTTTCAAAGCGCCTCACCTCTCTTTCATTTACAAGCAGCGCCTCAATGTACATTCAAATATCGAGCAAAGCCGAGACTTGCACAAAATCGTCACCGATAAAAATCAAATTCCTGGCGAAACCCAGCGTTCTCCTGAAACTTAGGACTCTGAAGTGGGCTATCCAAAAGTTAGCGAGCAACAAGTAGACTGCAAAGCTGGCACCGTGCAAACAACACAATTGTCCTTTAGTCTGAGCTGTTCTACTGTTGTGTATTTTTGTTTTTCTTTTTTTTTTTCTTTTTGCGCTAATGCAAAGCGCACAGTTTCAGCTGGGCAGCCCTGCCTGCGCCGCACTTTCACTTTACGCAGGATCCCCGAGAAGCGGAGGCGCCTGGAACACCTTCGCCCCGAGCGACGCAGAACCCGTGGAAAAACTCACTTACCTTTGCGCTTACTCCTCGAAGAGACGGTCTCAGGTTCCAACGCGTATCATCTCTGCCTTATCCACACTGCACACTTCAACGCAAGCTGCTTGCGTATCTATCACAGCGGCCTCTTCGCTCACTACCTTGTGTCCACTAGAAATTGTAGTGCATTGAGTGCCCCCTGCCGGCTCAAAGTTGCACGCGCAACTCCATGGGGGGAAAAAAGCGCGAAACTACTGCAATTCGTGGCCTCATCCGCGACAGACAGAGCGACTCCAAACCTCAACAATGCAGGAGAGCAGCTCCCTAACGGTCAACTCGTTGTCCTTTGGCATGCGCTCCTCCGCCGGAAAGCAGTTTAAGGTGTGTGATCCAGCTTTTGTTTCTAAGCAGAAGCAAGTTCAAAACTGTTACCTGCTGGGGGAAAACTTTGAAATGTTAGATTTTCCAAGATAAAAGTAATTCATTCTCATTCTTTTTTTTTCTTACAACCATTTTTTTCCCATTAAAACTTAATGGAGCGTCAGAAAAAGGAAGGGAACAATCCTGAATGGGTGCCACGAAAAACACACACATAACAAAACAATTGAAAGGGAGAAATTAACTTAACGTGTATATTTTTGTTTTGAGTTAGGAGAAAAAAAAAGAAACACAATAAATGCGGAAAATATGCAGGCTCCACACAGAAAGAATGATTAGAAATCAACCCCAGATCTTGGGGGCATAACTTGCCATGTCACTTGTCACTAATGCCTCCTGTCCGTGGCCAGATTTCTGCACAGACTAACCTGAATGGTAGGCCAGGGGCTCTTAATCAAGATGTATAACAAAAATTATTCTTGACCAATCCATTCCTTACGATTATCCCTGGGATAACATGTCCACTGCTAGTCGCATGCACTTTGGACAGCAAGAGAGCTGGATGCTATGTGTGAGCGTATGAAGAAGGAAGCATGTTAATAATTGTGACAGTTCTGCATTATACAGTAGATTATAGTTTTAATGAAAGCAAAGCATACAAAGGTGATGATATTGCATTAATGGTAAACTGACCCCACTTCTAAATGTTTATGGTTTAACAAAAGCTTTGGGCAAGTTTAAAAGCTGCTGTTTACTGATCTCTTGGTCAGGAGCAATTAACTATGAAACTAATGATGTTTAAGCTTCAGGGCCCCTTATCCTGGAAGGTCCCCAAATTTGCTTAAAAATGTTGGGTGTCTGCTGAATGAGAAGGGGTTTTTAACAATAAAGGTGTAATTCAATATAAAATAGTAGTTTAAATAAAAATTAAAAGGTTATTAAACTATTAAAAAAATAAAATTTGTGGTGATCTGTCATGGAACAACCACAATGAAGAAGATAAAAGTACAGTAGTTACCTAGACCTAGTTGCCGGTTACAAAGGGGAACCCATAACAGTTCAAGCTTCAGGGTCCTGAGCTCAAGGTAGACTTATTGCAATACAGGTACATACAATATTCAGGTATAGGCGATAACTTATGAAATTTCAATGTGTTAATAAGTTATGGCATGTTAGCTTTACTTAAGATTGAGCTCAACAGACAGGCATGGATAAAAAATTCTAGGGTACTCATGTGGTCTGATAGCAATTATGATAAGGTGTTGTCTTTCACTGCAATTATTGTACATAATAATTCAAACCCTGAAATTGAGATGTACCTGTCAACAAATCCTTTACTCAAAGTGTCTTGTGCACTATCCTGGATATCAACCACAAGTGAAAAACATTAAAGCTTACTTCACAGGTGTTTGCATTTTGTTGGCAACAATTACTTACCTGTCACTTAACACAATAGCGAAAAATCATTTATAAAATAAAATTCCTCTCCACAGTTTTTACACCTGAGCCGAATGTCTTTGGCAAACCATGAACTGTACCTTGTATACTTATTCAGTTGGCTCAGTCTCTGTATACTGAACAACAGGTAAAGTTTATTAGTAGCTAAACAAAGCTGCCCACAGTCCGAAAACAGATGAAAAGTTAAACCCACTGATGTGTTTTTTTATATTTTTAAAATGTATTTCTGTTTTATTAATTTTGTTTTCATTTTAGTTTTTTTATCTTTACAGCTAGGATGTTTTAAAATGTTTTCTTCCTCTCTCCATCTCTGTTTCTCTCCCCCTCAATATATAATTAAAATAGATCAGACTCTTCATGTTTAATATCTGATAGGGCATAATGCACTCTGGCTATCAAGTATAATTTTAAGCTTTGGAATTGCATACTGTATCTCTCGCTACCTCTGTCTCTCTGTATGTCACTCATAATATCAGATGCTCTTTCTGTGGTTTTTACTGTTTTCCATACACCTATTGCATTTTCATATGTTACTTGCTATTTTTATCTAGCTCCTATCTAGCTCCTATTCATGACATTACATACTAGTTTTTCTGTTGTTCCCTCTGAACACCTATGTCGGTGTCTGAACAATGGTTCAAGCCCAGGGTTCCCTCCCTCCTAAAGGCTGATTTATACTTCTGTGTCAAGGTTATGTATGTAGGTACACAGTGAAAAGCAGTGTATACTTCTGCATTGCACTGCAATATAGGCATGTGCTTAAATGCTAGTTGGCTGTGTTTATAGCAAAAAAGAAAAGTGAACGATCCATTAAAATGCAGGCAGTTTTTGCCCTCCATGATCATCACTCCTCTTGCTACAAATTTCTTTCATAGGTGACTTCAAAACCGATGTTAGCAAATATTTAGCGCCATGAATTGTTCGCCATCTAATTTTCTTTATGTTTTTTGATGAGGTGTCATATAAATGTGTGTGTTTTCCAACTTATTCGACAAATGTTTTCTTGAAATGATCTATGTTTACTACAGAATGGATGAAGATGAATTGAAACACATTTCAAGAAATACATATTCCCAAACTGGCCTGTGTAGGATTTGCTTCAGTGCAACACATAGTCACTTTTTTCAGGAGGTGTGTGTCAGGCTACACTGTAGCTATGCCATAGGCTACACGAGTTACAGTGTAAGCTTGACCCAGAAGTATAAATCATCTTTAAATATACCCCAGCTACTGCCAAACTCTTCAGAAAAAAAACTAAATGTTTTTAACAAAAGAATAGATGAGCACCTTGCAGTCCTTAGCTTTTTATTTTGCACAGTGTCTGTCCATCTGTTTTCTATCTCTAGCTGGCACCTATATCAGCAACACTGAGTACAAGATGTGAGTCATCCCTAGATAGGGAGGGTGCCAGTTCATTGCAGGGCACATTCACACACTTAACTTACATATACTGTATCTGGTATGTGGGAGGAAAGGCAGACTCTTTCCTAAATAATTTTTGAAATAGCTAGCTGGTGATATGGGTACCATAACCGCAGAGTTCCAGGGGCTGTCCATACTGAGATTACACATTCTCTATGTTTGTGTGAGTTTTTTTTTCAGATATTCAATTTTCTTTCTGTATCCCAAAAATGTATGTCTCAGATGGGGTTGGAAAGTCAGTTCTTGAGAGCTAAAGACATTTGTTCCAACCTATAGTTAATTAACTGGCCTTTTTGTTTAGCTCTCCTTTGTTATCAGTTCAAACTGCCATATCCCAGTTATGATGTTAATGAACTTCATATGGTCGTGTTCCATTTTACTGTCTGTTTAATTTAGTTAGCATTTTTGTGTAAACCATGCAAGTAAATTAAATTTAATTGAACTGAAGTTTATTGCCAGGCAACATATTAGGCTAGAAACTGATCCTGTTATTACAACCAAGATATCACAATAGTAAAATGTAATTGACAGTACAACATATAAAATCATCATAACATTATATGCAGCAGCAGTAAATTATAATATAGTGGCAAAAACACATTAAATTCATAAAACAGCATGTATAAAATGATGCTCATAACGCTGCAAACATAAGTCTTTAAAAGTAAATGCAAACTGGGTTGAACAGAGAGGTTAGGAGATTTTTGGATACAGAGATCATTAAAAGTTGTAATTGAGCAGAGTTACTGTAGTAGTAAAGAAACTAATGTATTTACCTGTGTAATGGTAATATATGAAAAAAATGTTACCAGGGTGAGTGTGGTCTTTAATTACATTGCCTGTTCACTTCCTGACCTGAGATATATCTAGGTCCTGAAGAGAGTCCTTTTGTTGTATTAGCAGTTTATTTTGAAAGAGCAGACACAAACTCAGGCTGCATGCAATGACTGTTCTGTAAAACTGGATTATCACTGATTAGGACAGGTTAAACTTTTAAGTTGGAGGAGAAATAACGTGCCATCGATGTGTTTTTGATAAGAGATTATATGTTTTCGTATCTGCTTAGAGTGTTAGTAACAATAGAGCAAAGTAATTTCAATAATTGTACCATTTTGAGGGGGAAACTATTTACCTATGGGTTAGCAGTCTGCTGTTTAGTGCATTGTAGATGTGGATTTGTGCATGCACTATTAACTTATACTCAGTGAAGAGCTCTATACAAAAATAAATTAAACTGAATCAAATAAAAATCAAATTATTTTGTTTAACAAACATGTCAAGTAATTTGATATTCCACTCCTTGCACCTGTTATCATTCTGCTATACAGAAAGTCCAATTCAGCTAACATTTTAGTTTTCTAGGGAAATCGTCACCTTGACCCAAGAGGATTAGAACCCCTTAATCCCTCATCATGTTTTCCTTTTTTCAAATCATTTTACTAAAAGAGGCTACTTAATGAAGAAACACATATAGGGGATAATAAGACCAATTTAATAGACAAGTCTTCATTCATTTGTTATTTATGACTTATGGTTAATTGTCTTCTGGTTAATAAATGGATAAAGTAAGAACAGAACTTAAAACTGTTGACAAGCAAATTAATAATAATGTAGGAAAAAATAGGTGATTAAGAGACTCCTTTGCCCTAAAAACCATGACAACAATGTCTTTCTGGATTTTTCTACAAGTCATGTTGCTATTAATTTCTAAACCAGCAGAAAGTAAAATGGAACACCTAACTAAATGAGAAGTTTAATTAGCAAGATTGCCTTTAGGAAATTTGCTGGAATAATCCTGCAAATGTCCTTCTGGGACATAGACCTTACAGCTGAACACTATTTGGCAATATCAACATTAATCTAAAATGTATTAATGAACACTGAATTGGAGTCTACCAGGATTATTTCCTGCCTTTTGCTCTATGCCACTAGAATAGGCTTCAGAGGTATTATTCTTACAGTACATGGAATTATTTTAAATCTGATCATATAATTATTTTTCAACAGGTTCTATGAACAATTTATAAAACATCCAAAAAATGTTTCTAAATTCCTCCTACTTACAGTAAGACCACATTGTATATCATAAATCAACTTAAAACTTTGCACCCAAGCATGTTTTTTCCCTCAAGATAATGTCTCAGTTGCCCTTACATGGTAGACTATATTGCCATATAAAAATCAATAAATCACCAATGATCAACACTTTTTAAATGACAATAAGAAAATGTCCTCTTCAAATAGTGTTTCGGATTTTAAACATAAAGTTCAGAGTTAATATTTTATTTTGTACCTTGAGAATTGGGATTACTGAGAAAACAAAGTGTATTGTTTGACAAGATTCAGAAATGATACTTAATAAAGCTGACATCCAAAACTATGCAATTTTCAAATGAGAGTAAGCAGATTTACACCCAGGCTGTCTGCAAATTCTCTCTGAAAGACCCTGTTGAATGGAACAAGCATAGAAAGAACTCAGACCCCTTCATGAACAGTGTAATTATAGTAGAACTTTCAGGGTGTGAATTCATCTGTTGGCAGAGGTCCCTAAAGATGGCTCCTTGTAACTCATAATGGCCCATGAGCCATATCTAATCATGAATAAAAAATTCTAACCTATATCTGGGAAAAAAACAAAAAACTATTGAGTAAAAAATCATTGATAAAATGTTCTGGTAGAGCAAGTTCCACAATGGTTCCTTTCTCATTAAACTGAATATATAGTAAAACTACTATCCTAATTAGTGAAAAACACTGCTAGACTGGTAAGATAAATGTCTTAACTCACTGATCTTTGAAATAATGAGACATCAACAGTGGGTGTTTTGCATAGCAACACTTTTTAGTATTGTGTAAGTTAATGTAGATCAACTAAATAGCCCTTCTATTACTTGCTCTTAATTGTTTTTCTTAAATGCTTTTCTGCTTGCATTTTTCTATTTCAGTATATAAATGTTATTCTCATTTTGGTTGTCTATTTTTTCTTTAGGTTGTCATCTTAACCTACTATATTAATTTTTTATTTGTTTGCATAATTTGTGATTAATTTAATATAAATCTTTCACCATCATGAGTTAAGTGTCCTGTCTATAAAAAGAATGAGTGAGAGGTGAGACTGTGCTTGAATATATAAATGTAAATATAAAATATGAACATTTTCATGTCAATTTCAGTTTTAGGAATCGTAGTTTGCACATCATTTTTCATGTATGATAAAATTCATGGAATCATCAAAAAAAACTAAGATCATTTTATAAAATTTGACCCTGCATTCCCAAAACCCTAAATGGAAAAATTGCTTTGCCAGTTTGGAATGATCAACTAGACTAATATTCACTGTACATTTTGGGCTAGGGGAAATACTGGAATGCTTAGAGAAGGGGTATATGAACATAAGGAAAATGTTCAAACTTAATATAAACAGTGCCCTGGAATGGTTTTCTAAAGATGGTGGAACTTTGAGACAGCTGTGTTAACCTCTGCATCACTATACTGCCTAAAGCTTAAAAACAAAAGAACAAAAATCTAGATTCTCTAACTTTAGTGCAGAGGCCTCAATCAGGTGAGCTCCAAGAGAGAATAAACACTAAATAAATTCAACTGGCATTGAAGTACCTCACATATCTTGTCATGGTGCAAAGTATACAAAGCTGTCACCAGCAATTACTTTTATATGGCAAGACATAGAACACATTTATGTAAATGTGTTGGTCACTTCAAAGCCACTAAAACCACTTCAGTGTATGTGGTATATATTTTATAATAGTCTAGAAATGTGTGTTTTGATGATAATGGCGGGTCATCTCCATAATCTCCCTGAACTGCTAAATTAGACTGAATGTTAGTGACCTAGATAATCATGGTGTGAGGTCTACATCATCACCAGGCTTGTAAAACCATTTATTGACAACTTTTTTACTGTGTATGGGGGCATCATCATTCTGGAAGATTCTGCTACTATCAGGATGAAAAGTCTTTACTGTAGAATGAATACAAATACTTAGATTGTCTTTGTACTTACTGGAATAAACTCTGTCATCTAGAGATATTAGTATGTATTTGTATTTATGTTAGTATTGGCAGTAAAACATAATACAGAGCTGCTCAAAGCATTTAGGCCTGTAGACTAATTTTAGCATGTGAAACAGCTTGTTGAGAACAAGATGAAAGATGACTCATCTGACCAAATAACATTTTCCACTACCCAATAAACCACAGCTTGAGGTCTTTACAGAAATTCACCTAAAAAAGAGTATTTTATGTGCTATAAGGTGTTTCTGTCCCATAATCTGACCATAGAAATGCTTAAAGTGAAATTCTCGATAGACTAATAATGAAACATGTTGTTCCTGTCTTAGATTATCATTTACAGTTAGTTGATTAAGAACTCAGGGTTTATCCTGCAAGTCAAATCCATACATGGACACTTTAATCAATGAATTTGCACTTTTCCTTCACAATTATCCCTTAGCCGACATGACTTTACCATGCCAGCATAGCCTTAGCCACTTTTGCTCACATGTGTCAGTTTAAAGAGGTATTATATAGAATGCTAGATTTAATTATTTTCATTTTTCTTGTGGAATGGATAATATAGTCATCAAGGTATTACATATAGGAACGGAACAGTTTATAAAATACTAATGATATACCGATGAAATGAAGTTATAATTTTAAACTCCCACCTAAGTAACTATGCAAGTCAAACATGTGAACTAACAAAACAGGGTGCAGAACTGGCAGTAAACGGTGACAGCTTAGATTTATTGAGGGACATTGTAATCAGTTTAAATTACAGATTACAGAAGATGACAGTGGAAAATGCAAAGAATATCTGGAACATGTTTTTATGCCTCTAGGCAATAAAACAATATTCAAAAATATATAATTAATTCATAAGAAACAAATAGAAGTAAATACCTAATAGTGTGAGTATTTGAAGTATGGGGCATACTTTTTATGATAAGAGATAATTTTCTATTAATAAACAAATATTTTTTTGATTTTGATATCACTTACATGGTATTAATAATTATTTTTACAACAAATATAATGCACAAAATATAATTCAATTTTTTTTATAATTAAATACATTTCTCATTAAGATTGGATTCTTCTGGGTTTCTAAGCCATCCTTTTTACATTGGGTTTTGTGCAAATAGTCAAGAATTTCTTGTCAGTCAGTCACTGAGTCAATCAGGAACATGTAGCTTTATATATATATATATATGTGGCCGCTAGAGGTGCTGTTGCCCCGTGAAACCCACCAGACAGACATTCAAGACACACTTGGTAAAAAACACCAAGAATAATTTTCATAATTTTCTTAAATAAAGTGCACAAAGCACCGCACACTCCACAATTCTTAAATCAATAATCAATAAACACAATCCTCCACTCCCAACAGCTCCATTACACACCCTCCCAACTCCGACTCTCCTTGCTGGGTTTCCCAAAGTCCTTTAATAGTCCATGACCTGGAAGAGTTCCTTCTCTGGGTCATACGCCACATCATCCTTCCTCAAGTAGACTGGAAGTACTGCGGGCTCCTGTCCTCATGACTCCGAAGTACTTCCGGGTTGTCGTAACAGTAGTAGTCCCCAGGTTCTTGGTGAACTCCCCCTGGTGGCACCCACGGCACCCAACAGGGCTGAGGAAATGGACTACACATCCCAGGATGCTTTGAGGGAATCAGGGGAATCATTGCCATCCAGGGGAGCTGCCACCTAGCGTGCCACCTAGGATCCTGGGGGTATGACTTACCTGCACCGCTGTGTCCCACTGGCTGGAGAATCCAGTGCCGTGCTGCTCAATCCACCCCTACAGGGTCTTCAAAGGCAAGATCGCCTTCTCCTCCAGCTTCTCCAATGTCTCATGGAGGATGCGCGTTATCTGGAGGAGCAACTCTGCAGGCTGAAGGGCCTCCCCCAGCTCGTGAAGAGCCTATTAAAAGCATTACGTCAGCCGGCGGTGGACTTACTCTTTGTTCAGTCCAACACGCCGGCTGCATGAGCCTCCTCATAAGCTCTGTCGGGTCTTCCTTCAGCTCGGGATGGACACTCGTTGGCCCTGCCTTCGACAAATCGGTGGCAGGGATGCAACACACACCGTCCAATCCCTTGCCTGTCTTGGCTATCTGGTTCCTCGTTGTCTCCTCCTTGCACAGCCCGATGGGGAGGCGAGCCTCCTGGCAGCTCCTTTGCTGCTGCGGCTTACTGATGCGCAGTGGTTCCTCATTCCTCATTTTTTTAAGATGACACAAGTTTGTTAGTGGCTTTTTCTTGTGTAGAACTATTGAAATATTACATGATGATGGCAATTGTCATAAAATGTTTTATAGTGCTTGAGTAAAAATCATGTATGTTAACTGTGATAAAGGTCTGGGCACCTAATTTGTCTCCTAAGCTTCAGTGATTCCTGCTTTTCTTCTAGCATTGTGAATGCTTACACATCTTACAAGCATGTATTTATTACTGTGATGATTGTCAATTTTAGCACAGATACATATTGTTTTCCTGTTGCTACCTTTCTAAGAATGCCACCTTCTGGTCTGCATACTATGAAAGGTGTTATTGTCATTTGTTCCAAAATTTCAGATGCATAATCTAAAATTAGATATTATGGATCTATTCAGACAAACTCTAAACATATACTGTAATAATTGAACTCTACTAGTATTTAAAATAACTTAATGTTCAGCCATTATAAGGCATGCATGTGATATACTGTCTTGCATACTTTATTATATTACACTTCTTTAAATCATATGTATTGTATATTTTTAGAACAAATTTGTACAAATAGATTTAATGTAGTAAATGTAATGTATGTTATAGAGTGTATTAAAAGGCTTATGATATAAAAACATATACAGAGATATGGCTTATGCTAATGACCCTTGAGCCATGTCTGGGGGGGTTTGTTGGTTTGTGCCTAGTGATTGGGTTATTTGCCCATGGGACCTACCTTGGTACAGCTCGAAGGAACAAGGGTCTGGTGCTTTGTGGGCTGGGCTGTGGTCAAAAGCATGTGTCTTGGCAGATCAAACCCTGGCTACCTAAACTGGCTACAGGGACATGGAATGTAACCTCTCTGGTGGGGAAGGAACCTGAGTTAGTGTGGGAGGTAGTGAAGTAGCCGCTAGATATAGCTGGGCTCACCCCAACGTACACTAAAGACTCTGAAACCAAACTCCTGGAAAGTGGTTGAAGTTTTTTCTACTCTGGTGTTGCACAAGGTGACAGATGTCAAGTGGGTGTGGGCTTATCTATAGCCTTCTTCTCGACACATTTGCATTGCAGTTTAGCCCAGTGGACGAGAGGGTCATGTCCATGTAACTTCAAATCAGGGTAAGGGCTCTGACTCTTGTCTAAACTTATGTGCCAAAAATTGAGTCAAAAGTATTCAGCCTACTTGTAGAACTTGGGGAGAGTGTTGGGAAATGCTTTCACTCAGAACTCTATTATTCTACTGTGGAAATTTAACGAAGTGGGCAACAACAATGAAACCTGGAAGGATATACAGTGGAACCTCGGGTCACGATCGTAATTTGTTCCAAAACTCTGTTTGCAACCCAATTTGGTCGTGACCCAAAGTAATTTCTACCATAGGATTGTATGTAAATACAATTGATCCGTTCCAGACCATACAAGCTGTATGTAAATATATTTTGTTTAAGATTTTTAAGCACGAAAATAGTTAATTATACCTATATATAGAATGCACAGTGTAATAGTAAACTAAATGTAAAAACATTGAAAAACACTGAGAAAACCTTGAACAGAGAAAACTAACATTGCAAGAGTTCACGCTATATATAACCTTATGAACCGCTCTCTGTAAACACTTTTTTTAATGAGTTTTAAGCACAGGGAAAAAATGAGCATTTGAAAAATCCGTAATTTATACAAAAACTAACCATTAACAACCAAGAAAACTAACCTTGCATAAGTCCAGTTCTGGCATGATGGAAGTGAGGAGGAACAGGGTGGAGAGGAGATTACAGTTTTGAGGTAAAGTCTGTGATGATGCGGGTTCGCTGCATGCTCCCATCTCACTTCCGGGAGCCCTTAAACCCATCACCATCGGTGATGTTACTGATGAGCATGACAGTGAGGCACTACAATAGAGCAATCGGATGGTGCAAAAAGTGCAAAGTGCTTTTATTAAAATCAACAAAACAACAATCAAAAAGAAAGTCCAAATTAAATAAAGTGCAGTGCTTTCAGAATCCTTTAATAAATAAATGATCCCATAAAAACAGAAGTGAAGTGGAGGTTAAAATCCAATAGAAATAGTCCAATAGTCTTTATTAAATACAACGAGTTTAAAACAATTTTCGAAGCAGTCTCTTTAAAAACAAGCCTGGTGCATTCTTTAACTGCCTTCTCGGCCTTGCGCAGCCAGCCGTCCTTCTTCTGGTCACTCCAGCTCCTTGATTGCTCAGCTGGAGCTAACACTTCCTTCTGCCCCACGAGTGTCAGCCAATACACCCCTGCTTGGGCTCACTGTCCAGCTGCATGCCTCGCTCGCTCCTATTGACATGAGCTGTGGACCTGCTATATCACAAAGTCCCTCTGCACGATGCACATCTGACCGAGAACAATGTACTGTACTATACAGGGAGAGACTGAACATGTGCGTAAATCACTGGTGTGTACAAACCGGAAGGGAAATGAAATAGGGCACAAAGAGTTCACAGTGAATGCACTGGGAGAGACTGAACACGTGCGGAAATCATTGGCATATACGAACCAGAAGGGGAAACTGGCTTGTTCGTCACCCGAGTGTGTGGTCGTGAACAGATGCAAAAGTTTGGCAAACTTTTTGGTTGTAACCTGATTTGTACATGGTCCGAGACATTTGTGACCCAGGGTTCCACTGTAATTGGGAGGAACAGCTACTCAATCTGAACCTGAGTGGTGTTTTGTTTTTGGATTTATGTGCTAGACACAGTTTTTTGGTCATAACAAAGACCATGTATCGAGTATAAAGATGTTCATAAGTATATCTGCCATACGAGTGCCCTAATGTGTAGGTTGATAATCAATTTCATAATCATGTAGTCATATCTATGACCATATGTCTTGAACATTTGGGTGAGGGGAGGGGATGAGCTGTCAACTGATCACAACTTGGTTGTGAGTTGGATCAGATAGCAGGGGAAGATGCTGGACATAACAGGCAGACCCCAATGTATAGAGAGGGTGTACTGGAAACGTTTTGCAGAAGCCCTGATCCAACAGAGATCTTTAACTCTCACCTCGGATTTCTTTTGAATTCCAAGGGAAGCTGGGGAATTTGAACCCAAATGGGCCATTTACTGCAACTCCATTATTGTGACAGCTGCACATGCCTCAAGCGGAGAAGTGTAAGTATCTTGGGATTTTGCTCAAAAGTGAGGGAAGAAAGGAGCATAAGATCAACAGGCGGATTGGAGCAGTATCTGCAGTCATGTGGGTGTTGTACCAGTCAGTCTTGATGAAGCGAGAGCTGAGCCAAACAGCAAAGCTCTTGATTTACTGGTTGATCGACATTCCTACCCTCACCTGTGGTCACAGGTTGTGGGTTAGGGTTAGTTAGATTTTTGAGTGTTTATTTTTCCTTGTTTAATTATTTATTATACTTCTCTGTCTCTTTTCTGAACCCCTTTGTCCTGCACTGGGTCAGTAGCAGGTAGATCCTCAAAAACTTGGCAGAAGTAAGGAACCAAAACTTTTTTATGCTATTCCTTTTTCTACATTTACACCCAAATATGCTTTACTTTTGGTATGTTTGCTGCCTCACTATGCTGGAACACTAGTTCTATGAAGTTATCACCAAAATTACTATAATATTTAAACATCCCATCTCAACATCTCTTTCCTTCCTTTGCCAGGCAACAGTATGCTGCACGTTTACTTAAGGCTTATTTGTAGGCTGTTTATAATTAGTCTGTTGTTAAATCAATCCTAGTTTTTATTTCTCAAGACTCGTTCCTTATCTTCGTTCTTGTACTTTTTGCCTGTTTTTTTATCCCTTTTTCTGACAGTTTTTGGCCTTGTGATTGATTAGATTTATTTGTCTACTTTTAACAAAACCTTTACCTATTCCATTAAGTATTGTTTTTCTACACTTAGTATACTAAACAATATTTTACAAAAGCATACATTATGTAATTAATAGTATTAATGTTACTAATAGACTAATAGGGAAATAGACTAATAGACTTAGTCAGTTGAAAAAAGTGTTTCTTTTTCTCGTAGATCTAAAATTTTACCTGAGATGTACCTGAGCTGGTGTCATTTCATATCCTGGAGATATATTTATCATATAAACAGTTTAAATTTATTATTTACATTTAATGTTGCTAAATGTACCTTCAATACATCCACAATCTGCCTTCTACTGTCAATGTTAGTCACATTATTGACAGTAGACATCCAAAAACATGTCTATTACAAGCTCACTGATTTATAGTTATTTTAATTTCTGCTCCTTCTAATAAACTCTAAAATCTCACAGTTCAACTCATTATTGTATACTGTAGCTTTCTTAATCCAGTATAATCTTAGAGCACTTACAAAGATAAATATTTATTGTGACAACATGACCCCATATATTTTTAAGGAAAAACAATGAATGCAGCTTTTAAGCAAAATAACATCATGAAGGATGCAAGTCTCACATTAGACTATCCAATATGGCAACACTTCCAGTTAAATGCCAGCCAGGCAGGGCACCAGG
Organism: Polypterus senegalus; assembly: GCF_016835505.1. NCBI lineage: Eukaryota > Metazoa > Chordata > Cladistia > Polypteriformes > Polypteridae > Polypterus > Polypterus senegalus. The sequence continues at coordinate 10,876,320 of NC_053161.1, read as the reverse complement.
ATGTGACATCAGAGATGGTGAGGTTGTCAATCAGAGGGAGGAAGAAAATAGGCATTAGAATACAGTGCCACTCTTTAAGCTGTCCCCAAGGCATACATGTGTAACACAATAAAGTACAAATCATCATAATATTTACATATGCAAACACACATTTCAAAGTAAACAATCCACAAACTTGTTACATGGTAATATAACCAAAGCAATTCTAAAATATAATAACACCTTGAAAGACAAAATAAATACACTAAGCATTAGTGAAAATCCTATATATCCAGAAGTGCAAAAAGGTGTTACATTTTCTTTTAACCTTACAGTGCATCCGGAAAGTATTCACGGCGCATCACTTTTTCCACATTTTGTTATGTTACAGCCTTATTCCAAAATGGATTAAATTCATTTTTTTCCTCAGAATTCCACACACAACACCCCATAATGACAACATGAAAAATGTTTACTTAAGGTTTTTGCAAATTTATTAAAAAATAAAAAAACTGAGAAACCACATGTACATAAGTATTCACAGCCTTTGCCATGAACCTCAGAATTGAGCTCAGGTGCATCCTGTTTCCCCTGATCATCCTTGAGATGTTTATGCAGCTTCATTGGAGTCCACCTGTGGTAAATTCAGTTGATTGGACATGATTTGGAAAGGCACACACCTGTCTATATAAGGTCCCACAGTTGACAGTTCATGTCAGAGCACAAACCAAGCATGAAGTCAAAGGAATTGTCTGTAGACCTCCGGGACAGGATTGTCTCGAGGCACAAATCTGGGGAAGATTAAAGAAAAATTTCTGCTGCTTTGAAGGTCCCAATGAGCACAGTGGCCTCCATCATCCGTAAGTGGAAGAAGTTCGAAATCACCAGGACTCTTCCTAGAGCTGGCCGGCCATCTAAACTGAGCGATCGGGGAGAAGGCCCTTAGTCAGGGAAGTGACCAAGAACCCGATGGTCACTCTGTCAGAGCTCCAGAGGTCCTCTGTGGAGAAAGGAGAACCTTCCAGAAGGACAACCATCTCTGCAGCAATCCTCCAATCAGGCCTGTATGGTAGAGTGGCCAGACGGAAGCCACTCCTTAGTAAAAGGCACATGGCAGCCCGCCTGGAGTTTGCCAAAAGGCACCTGAAGGACTCTCAGACCACGAGAAACAAAAAATTGAACTCTTTGGTGTGAATGCCAGGCATCACGTTTGGAGGAAACCAGGCACCGCTCATCACCAGGCCAATACCATCCCTACAGTGAAGCATGGTGGTGGCAGCATCATGCTGTGGGATGTTTTTCAGCGGCAGGAACTGGGAGACTAGTCAGGATAAAGGGAAAGATGACTGCAGCAATGTACAGAGACACCCTGGATGAAAACCTGCTCCAGAGCGCTCTTGACCACAGACTTGGGCGATGGTTCATCTTTCAGCAGGACAACGACCCTAAGCACACAGCCAAGATATCAAAGGAGTGGCTTCAGGACAACTCTGTGAATGTCCTTGAGTGGACCAGCCAGAGCCCAGGCTTGAATCCGATTGAACATCTCTGGAGAGATCTTAAAATGGCTGTGCACTGACGCTTCCCATCCAACCTGATGGAGCTTGAGAGGTGCTGCAAAGAGGAATGGGTGAAACTGGCCAAGGATAGGTGTGCCAAGCTTGTGGCATCATATTCAAAAAGACTTGAGGCTGTAATTGTTGCCAAAGGTGCATCGACAAAGTATTGAGCAAAGGCTGTGAATACTTATGTACATGTGATTTCTCAGTTTTTTTATTTTTAATAAATTTGCAAAAACCTCAAGTAAACTTTTTTCACGTTGTCATTATTGGGTGTTGTGTGTAGAATTCTGAGGAAAAAAATGAATTGAATCCATTTTGGAATAAGGCTGTAACATAACAAAATGTGGAAAAAGTGATGCGCTGTGAATACTTTCCGGATGCACTGTATAATCATAACAGTACTGGAACTAATAAATCAGGTTTATTACACTGTGCTTGTGAGACTTGGCCAACGTAGCACTCAATCACTATAGTAATAGTCTGCCTATTAGACAAGGATGTAATTTTCTTTGTTGGTAAAATTTGGGAAAGAAAAGGTTGTGTCAAGACTACAAACTGACCCAAAATATAAGTGTTACAAATTTCTGTCACAGTAATATCTTATCAAAATGATTGAACACACTTCCTGAAGGTACTTTCTCCATTACAGGGGTGCAGAAAGAGATAGCCTGTCCCCACAGCACCAGGCATCAGACTGGAATTAACCTGGGAATGGTATACCAGTCCATGCACCAGTGGAGAGGATGTACAAACACCACAGGAAATAGGGACCAATATGGAAATCAAACCTAAGGCAAGTGGTGCTATTGAAGAATGTATGCATATTAATGACGCTTACTGATGGAGAATAATGAATATAGATAGAAAAAAAGATTAGTAGCCAATCAGCAAAAAAAAAAAAAAAATCAATGAAAATGTTCAACAAGAAAGACATAAACGTCAACATCCAAATTAAACGAAATTAAACGAAATACTGAGCTATGAGAACAGTACAGAAATAAAGGGCATAAAAGACCAACCAAATAGTAAAGGACATGAGCCATTACACTATTGCAGGTGACTAGCATAAAGCTGCAGTTTTTACGCAAATGTAAAATATCTACAGTATGGTAAAAAGGAGGTGACTGACCTGTATAAAGGTGTGACATAGTAATTGTACAGAAATGCATCTGAGTTCTGATTATTGGCATTTGTCCAGATATTGAAAATTATGGAATGGCTGGGGTAGGCTCACAAACAGAAATTTCTGCAACAGCAGTAGTGTCTTCACAAATATACTTGTGTTATGTCTTTATAAAAATCATAATATCCAAGGATAATCAAGAGATGGGTAATTCACAAGGAAGAAGGCTTAAACCTGGCCAGAGACAGTAAAAAATGTGACAACATCAAGGAGCAGTCAGAATGCCATTCATCAAAGCCCAATATTCAAGAACAGGAATCCAAGTCAAAAAAGTAAAAGCAAGGCGGGATTTTAACCCTGGCTCAAGTTTATTTTCTTTTTATTTAATATAGTGGCAGTTGTAGCGCTGCTGCCTTGCAGTTAGGAGACCCGGGTTCGCTTCCCGGGTCCTCCCTGTGTGGAGTTTGCATGTTCTCCCTGTGTCTGCGTGGGTTTCCTACAGGTGCTCTGGTTTCCTCCCACAGTCCAAAGGCATGCTGGATTGGTGATTCTAAATTGGCCCAGGTGTGTTCTGTGGTGGGTTGGCACCCTGCCCAGGATTGGTTCCTGCCTTGTGCCATGGAATTGGCTCCTGTGGCCCTGTGTTCGAATTCAGTGGGTTGGAAAATGGATGGATGTTTCTGTCTTCTTCTTGTGTATATTTTACTATTGTTCTCTTGACAAAAAAAACAAAAAACCTTTGTTTTATTTTTTGCTCATTTTTATTGTGTAAGTACTTCTTTATTGAAATTCTAGTGTTTGGACTTTGGCTTCATTTTTTCATTAAGATTTTAGGATTAAGGCCTGTTTTTCTCTTTTGATTTTCATTTCTTTTTAATCTTTGTTAAATATATATCATATATTAATACTCTTTAAAATATTAAACACACTTTTACTCTTTTACACTTTTTTTACTCCCACTAAACTTTTTTTTTATTCAGAAGCATTCCTTTCTTTTTTGCCTGTATACACTGTTCTGCTGACTTAAGTTTTGTCATTATAATTTCCCTTTGTGGTGTCATCTTTACTGTGGGAATAGTCCTGTTCTAAATTCTTTGCACTAGCCAACTGGAACTACACCTTGACACATTTAAGTATTTTACTGTGTGTATTTTGGCAGGACTCCTAGTCTATATTTTTAATGCTTTGTCAACTTATACTCATTTGTAACCTTTAAAAGCTATTGTACTTTATCAACTGTCCAGACAAACAAGTCCGGTTTGTCATTCCAAACAACCAGTCTTTCTGCATTTAGATTTAATTTAGCTGTGCTCCTTTTTTGAAGATAACTCTTGAGTCTTGACATCACTCTTGACTAACAAACCCCATGTACCCAATGTAAAAGAGTTATGCACTTTTGGCATTTCAGACTGGATGGCAAAAATAGAAAGCTATTTGAAAATGTTGGTGTGGACAGCAAACCTTTAAAAACAAAAATAACATTTTTAGATATATCTTTGATAGTACGGACTAATTATAACCCTTGCACATTGCCATTTTCTATAGGCAAGCCATGATGGCATAATATGTCACATGACTTGCTGACTTGCGTGCCATGAGACTGACAAAGGGTATAATAACAGTGTACAATATAACTATGATCACTGAAACAGGCACAAAATGGTGGTGTGCAAAAACAAAATGGTGGCATGGTAACATAACCAAAAACAATTATATAATTAATATAAACAACAATTAAACAACCAACACATATGGAAAGATACCTAACAATATGAGGTTGTTCTTCATGAGAACATCTTCATTCCAGATTTCAACAAGAGGTTATAGGTTTTTGTGGGGCTACAGAATTTCTTGGGCACCCAGAGTCATTTCTTGAAACTGATAAGCATGAAATACCTGGACAACCTAATCACTAATGTTTTGTATTATTTCACTTGAGGTAGAGGTTAATTTCTGAATGCTTCTCTTTTAACGTGTTTACTCCCAGATCATAAGTGTTGCCTTTTTGGTCCCTAACCCAGAAATGTTTTTGCTTACATTTGTGGAAAACATTAAGCCTCTGACTGATGTAAACAGAGTCTTGTCCTGTATTAATATGCACAAGGAGAAGGAATGCACCACATTGGCTACACTATGCCATTGTTTATAACTGGGCTCAGACATCAGTGCTGTTTTAAGTGCTGTAACAGTGAGATTAATAAATAATACACAAATTGTGTCCTCTCAGACAGGAAGAACTAAAGGAACAGTTTAAAGTCATTTTCTCATAAAAGCAAAAGTAAAATATGAACATTGTTGTTTGTGATATATAAATGATGTTTGCAAAGATTACTCCATTAAATATAGTGGATGAGATGTGAGCCTCAGAAATTATGTCTGTAATATAAAGTGTAATATTAAAGTGGCTGAATTCCACATATAAAGAGTTACTGCAAAATGTTTTGAATAAAAAGCAAAAATGAAAAAAAAAGCTTTCGGCAGGCTGTAGATACAAGGAAATACTACCCTGTTACCAAAAATCCTTCATCAAACATCTCCCCCTTTTAGAGCAAAAATAGGTGCATGTAAAATATATAATGGTGTAAAATTTTTTAGAAAGGATTTTGCTTTATGAGAATCAAGATGTAATCTAGCAAATATTAAAAATAAAAAAATCCTTGGATTGTGGCCTTGGTGTTGTGGTGGTGGAGCTTTTGTGCCTTAATGATACTTAGAACTCAGTTCCCTGAAAAATAAATGCTTTTGATAGCATAACCCATAACTATTTAGTCTAAGTGGATGGCACGAGAAACAACAATCCATTAAAGATCCTCAGGATAGTTTTAACTAAATTAAAGAGTGCTCAGCTGAAACAGTGATCCTGACAATCATTTCTGGAGCAAAAAGATTAAGCAACAAGTTGCAACTAACTCTTATCATGTGGAACATAGATACACTGGCAAGGGAGTTAACCAAAACCAGGGCTTGAAATTTAAAAAGTGCTGCCTGAGACAAGGCCCACCTGCCCCATAATATACAGTTTATATAATTTTGGGGAAAAAATTAAAAAATATCTTTTAAACAAACACACAAAATGGAATAAAAAACAATAACATACATGAATTCTGCTTTGTTTGCCCCATCCACAAAGTTTTGTGGTCCTAAAATTTAATGCAAAATTAAACTTGTTAATTTTCGCTCATCAAGCATGCTTTTCTAAATATCCTTATAACTTAAAAACACATGTTACAAACTTAACATGCATTGTGCATGCAACTGACATCTTAATGGTGTTGCAGAAATTAACAAAACTTCATAAAATCACAAATCAGTATACACATGTCACAAACTAGGAGTCCCAAAGCACATAAGTCCCAAAAACACTTCCAAAAATGGCCATTAAAATGGGAAAATTTGGTCAAAAACCCTAGCTAGACACAGAAAGGTCATTGTAGAATCTTTTTAATAACAGATTTATTTTTCACAAAACATATTAGTCAATAACAGTAATGTTTTTGGAGCACAAAAGCAATAGTATTTCCCCAAAACATTAAAGCAGTCCGATACAACCCAAAATCCTATTATGAAATTCCAAAAATAGTTAAAATACAGAGTGAAATGTCAAAAATCCAGTAATCACAAAGCACATTGACTTTGCAAAAGGCACAATAACTTACCAACTCCTAAGCATATTTCAAATGAAGTGCCAAGAACTATAGAAGACCCTTCAGATTTATAGGGCAGATGGCAGTTCCTAGAAGTGATTGAAAAGAGGGCACCAACCACAAAACCCACAGAACATAACAAAGGCAACTAACATACACAGACAAAATCCAAAATAAAGAATGATGCACATAATGAACATAAATAAATAATCAAGAATGAACAAAAGACACATAAAATATCCATTAGAACTTCAGCCAGAGGAGGATCCCAGCTGAGATACAATATGACAATACACAATAAGATATCTGAAAATCATGAATGCCAATATCATGCACTAGCCTGTAGCTTCAAAATGCACATGTTATTTTGATTTTCGGACAGCCATGGTACAGTGAAGTGCTGTGAGCTATGTTATGCAAAATTGTAAACTTTTAAAATTGAAATATTTTTGACAATTTTTAACACCATTACGTAAATAAGACATTGGAGCTGTACTCTGAACTCTTGAGGTTCATTTGTTACTCTAATTCTTTTGTATTATTTAGTTAATAAGTGGGTTGACTTAATGTGAATTTTAATGTGAGAGAGGAAAAGTGTGACTGTTACTTCACATATGCTCCAAATGACTGATCAAATTATCAGCAACATTGGATTCAGTATTCAGTGTGAATGACTAAAGGATGCTTCTGTTCAGTATGAGTTAATTTCTCACCTGTGGACGAGGTCTGGAACACAGCCTTAGAATGAACCATGCTCAAAACTTTTGTAGTGGACGCAGTGACCAGAAGGCCAAAAAATTCAATGTAAGCCGGAAAAAAAACAATTTTACTGCAAATACAGCAGTAACCAAAGACCATTTAATAAAACATTAACTAAAAAAACTAAAAAGCATTTCATTAATCAAGAAATAAGATCAAAATCTGTGTAAAATATGAATACTAAACAGAAAAATGAAATGAAAATTAGTTTTTTAAATTATTTTTAAACAAGACAGTTGCTAGTAGCCTACTGTTGACTGCCCATCATTTTTCACTAACTGGCTATGCACTATATGGCTACACAGTCTAAAGAGTATAATAGTTGTCAGCTGTTTCTGACAATAGAGAGACAGCAAGGAATTGGTCATAAAGTACTGTCGGGGAGTACTGTGAATTTGACCCTGACAGTAACAAGTACAAGTGCTATCAATTGTGGTCATGCAAGGCATGACAATGGAACCAAAAAATGTTGGGGTGCCAGCAGAGTCATCCAGTTTCATAGAAACTGAAATGATCAAACAAAAATGGCTCATGATGGTGCTTGTACAAAGTTTAACTTAGAATTAGCTGGATGCTTAAAGCGATCAGGTCTGGTTTATAGCTCAGCCTCTCTCGAGCGTCTGTCCAGAATGCCAGAATGAGATACAACCTTCTGTGAGTGCTTCAGTTTTATACTCCTCCATCCAGAAGGGCTGGGGTCAGTTGACTTCACTGGGTGTCTCCTCCTGGCTGTGGGAACAGAAAGAGACAATACTGTTAGCAGACTGTTCTTGTCCAGAGGTGGGATTGCTTACCCAAAATGAATGGAGAGTTATCCACAGGCATGCATGTGTGACATAATGTATACACAGTGGTTGAGTTTGTGGAACCCAATTCTCAGGAAAAAATCCTGCTGATTTTAAAGTCATGCTTAAACTGCTTTTACTAAAATGACTATAAAGGATTGTATGTATAACACACTGTTAAAACATAAACCTACTACAGAAGGAAAAATGACAGGCTACAGTACATTGATCAAAAATGTTAACATTTCCTCTGTAGAAAGCTGCTGTTTGGTTATCTTAGTTTATCGAATATGAAAAGACAGAAAACTGGTTACAGCTATTTCTTCAAACAGGAATGTCTAGCAGGCTGCATAAGTCAAATGCCTTCATAATGCAGTATACTGAGATTAGAACTTGATCTTAAGTTGAAAATGCCTAATGCTGCCAAAATAAACATCTTGCTCCATGAACAGATCCTGCTGCAACACGACAGCAACATATTTCATAAATGTTTGAACTTTCAGCAAGGATGGCTGGAGCAGAAAGGTGCTCATGTAGTTTTGTCTGGGCATATCTGCATGTTTCTACATTTCCTTTGCTATGGAGACACAGAGTGCATTTTCATCGAGAAGCCCTTTCTAAGCTCAAGCAAAAACTAATTGGTTCTCTTAAAATAAATCAGTCAGCAATTAAAACTAATACAGAAATGGTCAAACTTTCATACTTTCATTATACCAATCCAAAAATGAAATTACTATTGAAAATTATATATATATATAGTGGCGAGTGGCTGGGGGTGGTACCCAGCCAAGACTCCCAGGAGGACTGGAGGAGGGCTTACGCCTCCTCCAGACCACGCAGGGGCGACAACCCTGCTGGCTTTGGGGACCATGGGAACTGAGCTTGGAAGTTCAACCCTATAGGGGCCCGTGGTCACCGTCAGGGGGTGCCCCAATGCCTGAGGAGCCCTGGCCCTCAGCACTTCCACCACACCCGGAAGTGCTAGGGAGAAGACCAGGGACACCCGGAGTGCTTCCAGGTACGCAGCCGGTACTTCCACCACACTGGGGAGTGCTGGCGGAAGCTAATCAGGAGGCACCTGGAGCACATCCAGGTGGGAATAAAGGGGGCCGCCTTTCGAGGGCTGGAGTGGGGAGAGAGAAGGACAGAGCTCCGGAGGAGAGGAAAAGAGGCAGCCTGAAAAGAGTGGGGCATATTGTTGAGGCCTGGACTTTGGGGGAGTTTGATGTTGTGTGTGAGCACTTTACTTGTAAATAATGTACAATAAACATGTCGTGGGTGAATTAACAATGTCTGCCTGTCTGTGTCCAGGCCAGTCTCCACAATGGCATCCCAAATGGGACTCTCCACCTTGTGACAGATGGGACCCGGGAGGTAAGTTCCCTGCTCGCCGGCAGCCATCTCTGGAGGGCCAGGCGTGTTTGTGTATTGCAGGCAGGGACGTCGGTGGCAGATGCATGCCGGTCTGCGGGGCTTCAACAGCACAGTGGCAGCAAGAGAAGCTGCAGAGGAAGATTCGCTGCAGCTCAAGAAGCTGAGGCAGCTGCAAGGCTGTCCGGAGGCACGTCACCACACCAGGAGGAGGGGATACAAGATGTCCGTGGTCCGGAAGTCCCTCCCCAAGACAGGCAAGGAATTGGACGGTGTGTCTTGTGTGCCTGCCGATGAGTGGATGGAGGCGGGACCAAGGAATGTCCATCCCGAGCCAGGGAAGGATCCGATTGGGCCTAGAGAGAGGCCCCAGAGGAAGCAGCCGGCGAGTGTGACTGATAGACAGGTACGTCCACCGTCGGCTGACTTTCTGTGCTTGGCAGTGACTCTGCGTGAGCTGGAGGAATGCCTTCAGCTTTCACAGGTGATACGTGCCATACATGAGGAATTAAAGAAACTGGAGAGGAAGTTGCTGTGTGAATGGACGGAATGACGTGGCGCTGGATCCTTCTGTCAGAGGGGCGCGGCGAGGCAGGTAAGTAAAACCGGCCCCGTACAGGATAAGGGAGACCCCACTGAAAAGACCCGTGGTGTAAATGATCGGAATCAAGTAGGGGGGGCTCCAATATTGGATGCGACAGTGAGAGCTGAGCGCACGGTGAGGGGGGAGAGAGCGAGAGGGCAGGCGGGATGCAGGCTGATGAGTGTCGCAGGTCCTAGCGCCCTATTTCCAGAGCCAGCGTCGGTCTCACACTGATCCACGGGGATGCAGACGGGACAGGGTCTATACCTTTCCCATAGGGAGGCCCAAGCTGTCACAGTGTCCCAGAGAAAGAGGAGGAATCGAGGGAAGAGCGCCGGTTCTTCCAATAAGGGCTTGGAAGCTCAACCCTATAGGGGCCTGTGGTCACCGCCAGGGGGTGCCCCAATGCCTGAGGAGCCCTGGCACTTTACTTGTAAATAATGTACAATAAACATGTCATGGGTGAATTAACAATGTCTTCATGTTTGTGTCCAGGCCAGCCTCCACAATAAATAAATAAATATATATATACAGTAATCCCTCCTCGATCGCGGGGGTTGCGTTCCAGGCCCCCCCGCGATAGGTGAAAATCTGCAAAGTAGAAAACATATGTTTCTATGGTTATTTTTATATATTTTAAGCCCTTATAAACTCTCCCACACTGTTTATAAATATTCCCCACAAAGTTATACAGCATAATCCCTTTGTATTCTCTTAGATATTAGGTAAGATTCATTGAAATTATGTATATAAACACACTGTTTATATACAGTAAAACCTAAATATTATTTTAAAGATATTGAGTGTCTCCGATATCACATGTTACAGCCATTACAATAGACATGCCACCAGCAATAAATACGTACAATGCAACAAAAATAGTATACAGTAAATGTGTGTGTACAGTGACACTAAACGTACGTACATGTACTAAGTACTGTAATTAGAAAATTAATTATGGTTACTCACCAACAATGACACGATGACTTGTCCGATAACAATGAGTTTTATTTTACTGCACAACAAAGGAGAGCGTTACAGCCCTTAAAGGAGCCACTTCAGGCGATTGTGTAGCACTGCCGTTGTTCTTCTTCTGGCAGTCTTCAATCCAAATCCCTAAAGCAGATTCCATCCAGACTACTGCCTTATTACATCCACTTACAACTTGTTTTGCACCCTGGTTAAAAGGACACTGCGGCCGTAGATCTTATATTCCTTTCCTACTTTTTAAATAAAAAGAATCGTAGCCTTCAACAAATCCAAAACGTTTACGTTTTCAGCAATCGTTAACATCTTCCGTTTTGCTGGGCACGGCCCCTGAAGCAGTAGCAGATCGTTTTGGAGCCATAATGAAGGGCTTGACTATGCACAAAGATAAACACAAAAGAGCACAACTCTTTACACAGCGAAACATGTTGATGCTGAATGAGCGAGACGAGACTTCCTGGTTAACACTGCATTCAGCAAGCAGGAACTTAACTGCGTGCTCTGATTGGTTAGCTTCTCAGTCAGGAGAACTTAACTGCGTGCTCTGATTGGTTAGCTTCTCAGTCATCCGCCAATAGCGCCCCTTGTATGAAATCAACTGGGCAAACCAACTGAGGAAGCATGTACAGGAAGTAAAAGACACATTGTCCATAGAACCCGCGAAGCAGCGAAAAATCTGTGTTATATATTTAGTTATGCTTTCATATAAAATCCGCGATAGAGCAAAACCGCGAAAGTCAAAGTGCGATATAGCGAGGATTACTGTGTATATATATATATATATATATATATATATATATATATATATATATATATATATATATATATATACACTAATATAAGGCAAAGCCCTCACTCACTCACTCACTCACTCATCACTAATTCTCCCACTTCCCATGTAGGTAGAAGGCTGAAATTTGGTAGGCTCATTCCTTACAGCTTACTTACAAAAGTTAACCAGGTTTCATTTCGAAATTCTACGCGTAATGGTCATAACAGTCAACAACGTCCGCCATGTTGAACTTTCTTATTCATGGCCCCATCTTCACGAAATTTGGTAGGCGGCTTCCCTGCGCTAACCGAAACCAATGTACATACTTATTTCGGTGGTATGACGCCACTGTCAGCCGCCATATTGAACTTTCCAACGTCACTAATTCTCCAACTTCCCGTGTAGGTAGAAGGCTGAAATTTGGCAGGCTCATTCCTTACAGCTTACTTACAAAAGTTAAGCAGGTTTCATTTCGAAATTCTACGCGTAACGGTCATAACGGTCAACAACGTCTGCCATGTTGAACTTTCTTATTCATGGCCCCATCTTCACGAAATTTGGTAGGCGGCTTCCCTGCGCTAACCGAAACCAATGTACATACTTATTTCGGTGGTATGACGCCACTGTCAGCCGCCATATTGAACTTTCCAACGTCACTAATTCTCCAACTTTCCGTGTAGGTAGAAGGCTGAAATTTGGCAGGCTCATTCCTTACAGCTTACTTACAAAAGTTAAGCAGGTTTCACTTTGAAATTCTACGCGTAACGGTCATAACTGTCAACAACGTCCACCATGTTGAACTTTCTTATTCATGGCCCCATCTTCACGAAATTTGGTAAGCGGCATCCCTGTGCTAACCGAAACCAATGTACGTACTTATTTCGGTGGTGTGACGCCACTGTCAGCCGCCATATTGAACTTTCCAACGTCACTAATTCTCCAACTTTCCGTGTAGGTAGAAGGCTGAAATTTGGTACTTATTTCGGTGGTATGAGGCCACTGCCGGCTGCCATATTGAACTTTTTAACGGTCTTTGTTACTTATGGGCCCATCTTCAAGAAATTTAGTACGCGGGTTCCCAACGCTAACTGAATCCTACTTACGTACATATATACGTCCATAGCCTGCAGCTCGGTCACCGTGTGAGGCGGCATTGGGTCCCCCATCTCAACGCCTCCCACTTTGTTGGCTGCCTGCCTATATAAGGCCATCTTTTCTTCCAGTCTCTACATTCCCTTCCTTGCTTCGCCACAGGATTCACGTCTCCCTGAACCCATTTCCTTTATCATTCCAACCGTACCCGCATTAACATTGCACGGCCATATCAGGCTCACTCTTGACATCCGGAGGAACATTGTGTCTTATGTATTGAATGACTGGGACAGGTTCAAGGTGTGGACTGATGACGGTACAGGAGATAATTATACTACACAGGAGCACTATAAGAGTGAAATGCTTAAGCCCTTCACCTATGGTTCTGCATGTGAGTTGATGGCTGCCGCTGAATTGTTAGGTTGTCGCTTTCAAGTGTACCAAAATGGCCAAATATTTGATACCTTTGGACAACCGCCAATGCCTCTTAAACATCTTAGATTCACAGGTGACGTTTTCAGTAGCAGACATTTTGATGTTTATGAATGTTTAAACTCTCAAAAGCTGGATGTGAAGTTATCGATGAAACTGGTTGTATACTTACAATGCTTGACAGATGCCGAATGTCTCTTCAACACAAGTCCTACAAATACAGTAATCCCTCCTCGATCGCGGGTTATGCTCCAGACCCCCGATAGGTGAAAATCCGCGAAGTAGAAACCATATGTTTGTATGGTTATTTTTATATATTTTAAACCCTTATAAACTCTCCCACACTGTTAACATTATTAGAGCCCTCTAGACATGAAATAACACCCTTTAGTCAAAGGTTTAAACTGTGCTCCATGACAAGACAGAGATGGCAGTTCTTTCTCACAATTAAAAGAATGCAAACATATCTTCTCTTCAAAGGAGCGCCATCAGGAGCAGAGAATGTCAGAGAGAGAGCGCTCGCTAAGAAAAGCAAACAATCAAAAAATCAATACGTGCTTTAAAGTATGCCATGCACCGCGATAAAGCGGCATTTTGTAGAGGAGCGTCTGTATCCTCCAGGCAAACAGCCTCTGTGCAAACAGCCCCTCTGCTCACACCCCCTCCGTCAGGCGCAGAGAATGTCAGAGAGGGCGAGAGAGAGAGAAAAGCAAACAATCAAGCACAGTGCAGGAAGCATATCTTATATGAGGAGTTTTAGTTAATATGTAATACATGCTCTGATTGGGTAGCTTCTAAGCCATCTGCCAATAGCATCCCTTGTATGAAATCAACTGGGCAAACAAACTGAGGAAGCGTGTACCATAAATTAAAAGCCCCATCGTCCGCAGAAATCCGTGAACCAGCGAAAAATCCGTGATATATATTTAGATATGCTTACATTTAAAATCCGCGATGGAGTGAAGCCGCGAAAGTTGAGGCGCGATATAGCAAGGGATTACTGTACTGTCGTAATTGAAACAAACCATGAAACTCAAACCGATTATGACAGCAGCAATCCAGCTGTGAGATTTGAAACAAGATTACTGTTCACATGGCCAACTGTATGTTGCATGCTTAAGAGTAAGCTCAGTGCACAGCTTGGTCATGTTACAACCGGAGGGCCGAACTGACAACGTGATATACAAAGAGATCCTTAACAAATAATTATTGGTATATTTTCCCTCAGTTTAAAAAGGTTTAATTTTCTTCTTAATAAAAATTTTAAGGCAGTACTTACACTGTAAGCACGGTATTTTAGTATATATATATATATATATATATATATATATATATATATATATATATATATATATACATATATATATATATATATATATACACTCACCTAAAGGATTATTAGGAACACCATACTAATACGGTGTTTGACCCCCTTTCGCCTTCAGAACTGCCTTTATTCTACGTGGCATTGATTCAACAAGGTGCTGAAAGTATTCTTTAGAAATGTTGGCCCATATTGATAGGATAGCATCTTGCAGTTGATGGAGATTTGTGGGATGCGCATCCAGGGCACGAAGCTCCCGTTCCACCACATCCCAAAGATGCTCTATTGGGTTGAGATCTGGTGACTGTGGGGGCCATTTTAGTACAGTGAACCCATTGTCATGCTCAAGAAACCAATTTGAAATGATTCGAGCTTTGTGACATGGTGCATTATCCTGCTGGAAGTAGCCATCAGAGGATGGGTACATGGTGGTCATGAAGGGATGGACATGGTCAGAAACAATGCTTAGGTACCCCGTGGCATTTAAACGATGCCTAATTGGCACTAAAGGGCCTAAAGTGTGCCAAGAAAACATCCCCCACACCATTACACCACCACCACCAGCCTGCACAGTGGTAACAAGGCATGATGGATCCATGTTCTCATTCTGTTTACGCCAAATTCTGACTCTACCATTTGAATGTCTCAACAGAAATCGAGACTAATCAGACCAGGCAACATTTTTCCAGTCTTCAATTGTCCAATTTTGGTGAGCTTGTGCAAATTGTAGCCTCTTTTTCCTATTTGTAGTGGAGATGAGTGGTACCCGGTGGGGTCTTCTGCTGTTGTAGCCCATCCGCCTCAAGGTTGTTCGTGTTGTGACTTCACAAATGCTTTTGCATACCTCGGTTGTAACGAGTGGTTATTTCAGTCAAAGTTGCTCTTCTATCAGCATGAATCAGCCGGCCCATTCTCCTCTGACCTCTAGCATCAACAAGGCATTTTCGCCCACAGGACTGCCGCATACTGGATGTTTTTCCCTTTTCACACCATTCTTTGTAAACCCTAGAAATGGTTGTGCGTGAAAATCCCAGTAACTGAGCAGATTGTGAAATACTCAGACCGGCCCGTCTGGCACCAACAACCATGCCACGCTCAAAATTGCTTAAATCTCCTTTCTTTCCCATTCTGACATTCAGTTTGGAGTTCAGGAGATTGTCTTGACCAGGACCTCACCCCTAAATGCATTGAAGCAACAGCCATGTGATTGGTTGATTAGATAATTGCATTAATGAGAAATTGAACAATAATCTTTAGGTGAGTGTATTTATATTGTGACAGATAGGGACTGCTATCGTCCTCTTGAACCCTCAGACAATACGCCAGATACCAGATAAAAGTCCAAAATAATGACTTTTTATTAATACAAAGTGCACAAAGCACCCTTCTCTCTCCAATACTCATTAAATAAACAATAATCCACAATAATACACAATCCACCACTCCCAGACACGTGCCACCCTTCCACCCAGCTCAGCTCGTCGTCTGAGGATTTCCCACAATCCTTTATAGTCCTTGACCCAGAAGTGTTTCCCTCTGTCCATGTGACTAGGAACACTTCCAGGTCAGATAAAAACTCCTTTTTTCTTCAACCCGGAAGTACATCATTCCTCTTGTCCATGTGACTCGGACGTACTTCCGGGGTGTAGGGCAAATAGTCACTGTTCCTCCCTGCAGTGCCTTCCAGCGGCCCCCGTGGTATCCATCAGGGCTGTAGAGGAAAACTCCAATGTACATAATTCCCTGCTGGCATTCGGACACCTCCATGCTGCAGGGAGTGCTCCACCTAGCAGCGTGGGGGTATTGGCTGGGATGAACGGCCGGCCATATATCACTATATTTATATATATGTATATATATATATATATAGTCAGAGGTGGCTGGGGTGGCGACCCGGCCGGGACGCCCAGGAGGGCTTGCGCCTTCCCCAGACCATCTGGGGGCGACCGCCCTGGTTCCTTTGGGGGCCACGGGTACAGAGTTTTGAAGCTCCACCCTGTAAGGGCCCGTGGTCACCACCAGCGGGCGCCCCCATGCCTTTGGAGCCCTGGACCTCAGCACTTCTGCCACACCAGGGGCGTGTCGGCGGGTGATTGCCGGAACCAACCTGGAGCACATCCGGGTGATAATAAAAGGGGCCGCCTCCCTTCATTCAGGGCAAAAGTTGGGAGGGGAGTGGACTGAGCTGGAGAAGAGAGAAGGAGGAGGTCTGAAGAGAAAAGCATTGTATGATAGAATCTCAGATCTTGAAGGAGAAATGTGGATTCTGTCCAAACGGTGGAAAAACACTCTTTCCTTTCACAAATTTCCCAATCTCACCTGCAAGTGTTTTGTGAGTTCGAAAAAAGCTTACGTCAGTGTACCCCATAGTATCTTCTAGAAGGTGCATCAAGAGTACAAGGTTCTGAGGCTACTGCTACATGCCATTTGTCTCCTGTATTTGCAGAGTGAGAGATGTGTTTGCAAACTTGGTGTCGAGTTGAATCCATTCAGTGCAGTTATTTGTATTTATTTAAAAAGTGAACAACTGCCCCAAGTAGAGGGGTTCAAGTACATTTGGGTCAGATATGTTGTTTACAAGTAAGGAAAGAAGTCAATGTGAGATTTACAAAGGAATTGATGCAGTGTCATTGTAAAAGATAGTGCTTATGAAGCAGCAGGCAAATCCTTGAATGAAGCTTTTGACATGACAATAAGCCTACTTCCCAATTTTCTAACCTATGATCATGAGCTCTGGCTAGTAGCCAAAACAATGATACTGTGAGTATGAACTACTGAAATGAAGTTGCTGCACAGATTACTAGGCTTACTTTCAACAAAAGAATAAAGAGCTCAACAATACAGGAGGTTCTTGGCAAGATGGATCATGACAGCAGCAGAGTGTAAGGAAGGCCCATGTGAGGAGAAATGTGGAGAGAAAAGGAATGTCAATTAAAAGGATTGGGGAAACAGAGTCAGACACAAAGCTCTAGAACGAGGTGGCAGGAAAAAAGTTCAAAACAGATGGAGGAAAGTACATGGAACACTGAGGGAGAAAGTAGAGATGGCAATAGTGGACAGTAATCAAACGAAAAGCATAATCCTTGCGAAATATGACATATGAACAACATACAAATTTCAATTGGATTTTTCTTTGATTTGGATTGTTGGATTAGTATGAGTTATTTTGTAAAATTGTATTGACATGGGGCGGCACGGTGGCGCAGTTAGGAGACCCGGGTTCGCTTCCCGGGTCCTCCCTGCGTGGAGTTTGCATGTTCTCCGCGTGGGTTTCCTCCGGGCACTCCGGTTTCCTCCCACAGTCCAAAGACATGCAGGTTAGGTGGATTGGTGATTCTAAATTGGCCCTAGTGTGTGCTTGGTGTGTGGATGTGTTTGTGTGTGTCCTGCGGTGGGTTTGCACCCTGCCCAGGATTGTTTCCTGCCTTGTGCCCTGTGTTGGCTGGGATTGGCTCCAGCAGACCCCCATGACCCTGTGTTCGGATTCAGCGGGTTAGAAAATGGTTGGTTGGTTGAATTGACATGAAGAAGATAGGAGCTCCCTCTTTCTAACTGAACATATTGATAAGGGTCTGTAAACTGCTTTGTGCACTGCAAAATGGTATAAACAACAGTGATTGGCTTATTATGAGGGAATGAAGAAAAGAAGTCATAGAGGGAGTGGGGAGAAAGAGTGGAGAATAAAGAAAGAGAGAGGACTGACTTCATCTGGAGAACGTTAGAACAGTTTTTACAAAAATAAACTATTTAGCCCAAAAAATGCTTATACATACTATTCACCTACCATAGTTTCTCTAAAACACATTGAGTCGAGTTTTGAAAATCCCCAAAAATACTGCAGTGAAAAAATGGTAATATTGGTGGAAATTGTACCCCTAACCAGTTTTCCTCTGTGTCCCCATGCTGGGATCTACTGTACTAATTCCCTTAAAAATTCTGAATACTTCATTCATATCACCTCTTAACCTCTTTTTCTTAAACTAAAAAGATTTACCTAATTCAGTCTTTCTTTATAGCTCTTACTTTACCTATGTGTAACACTTTACATTTACTAAATTTAAATTTTCTCTGCCACAAATATGCCCAAGATTGGTCAGATTCTTCTGTAATGATTTGGCTGGTTCTGAATTATCTGTCATTTCATACCATAACACTCCGATTCAGTGGTGGTCTTCTGAGACCTTCAATGTGTCTTTATTAAATATTAGAACATTAACCAGTGAGGGTTTTTACTGTAATGATCTTATCAGTGATGGGAAAACAGAGTTTTCTTACACTGAGTGAAATATGACTGATGAGTGACACTGCAGTAGTGTTAATTGAAATACAAATTACAATTTTGCGTAGGTAAATAAAGCAGATAATTAAAATGTAAAGATGACAGTTTTGGTACTTTTTGTGTCTTTCAGGTATCTTACTGTAGTTTTTCTAGGAGTTTTGCAGTCTCTCGTATTGACCATTTACAGACCTCCAAAATATAATGCACCTTTTATTGAAAAAGTACCCCACACAATAAAACAGAAAGATCTATGCTGAGCTGTCTAAAATTACTTTGCCATTGGGATAAATGGGGAAGAGAGGACAACTGGTTGTAGTAGTAAAGGAGAGAAAAAATTGGATCATTTGGTTCTAAACAATTGCCAATTTAATAAGAAGTAAAGTGGTGGGATTGTACACCAAGTTAACCCCAACGGACACTCTGGACACCGAGTAAAAGTACCAAGAAGTATTTTAATTTCTTTTCTTCTTAGTGACTGTGCCTTAAGCACCACAGCCACAATAGCACAGGTAGATAATTAAAAAATATACAATTTTCTCTCTAAGTCTCCTCCACACCTCCCAACAAGCTTTGTCCACATCCACCTCACTCTGACTCTCTTGCTGGGTGTACAGCAGTCCTTTTTATAGTCCGTGACTCAGAAGTGCTTCTGTCCTTCCACCCATGTGATTTGCTAGCACTTCCGGGTCAGATGGAGAAGTGGCTTTTTCTTCAGCCCGGAAGTACATCAAAGCTTCCATTCTTGTGGCTTGTGAGTACTTCGGGGCTATGGATGAGGCATGGCTCCTCCAATCCTTTCACAGCTCCTCCTGGTGGCACCCACGGTACCCAACAGTGCTGAGAATCCGAACTCCAAGTCCCAGAATGCCCTGTGGGAATCCGGGGCACCGCTATAATCCAGGTGAGCTGCCATCTATCGTTGAGGGGGAAGCAGTGTCCAAAAGTATCTGCCTTCCCCCATCCTTCCATCCTTTTGGCGTCCCGGCCGGGTTGAGCTGCCTGCCGTCCATCACAAAGGTAACAGTATGAAATAGAAGCCAGATAAGAAATTGTTAACAAAAAAAAACAAAAGAAAATATTATATATACATAAACACACATGTACCAACACAAAAACATAAATAGCAATATAAAATTATGCAAAATAAAAATACATAAGATGAACTCAGTAGTAAAAAAATAAAAAGAATGATTTAACCACTGAAACACACAAACTAAAAAGCAAGTGAATAAAAGTGCTTTTTTAGGAAAAACTTAAAACTATGAAGTATGGGAGCCATCGTTATTACGAGGGGCACACTGTTCCACAATTTAGGACCAGCCACCACAAAAGCGTGATCGCTCCTCAGCTTCAATGGCGTGCGTGGGACATTGAGCAATAGCTGATCTGAAGACCTCAGCTGCCTGGCTGACAAATATGGAACAATAAGCTCAGCCAAATGCTGTGGAGCCAACCCATGATGGGCTTTGAAAACAAACACTAAAATCTTAAAATTCACCTTGTAACTAACAGGGAGCCAATTAAGAGAGGCCAACACTGGAGAGATGTGCTGTTTTTTCTGCTGGTTAAAGCTCTAACAGCTGCACCATTTGGTGCACCATTTGCAGGCGAGACATTGAAAATGCGATACAGATAATTGATCCCATGACGTTGCAAATAGTGTACATGAACATGCTGAAATTGACCCAGAGATGTATTGATGCACAAGAAGATCACTTTCAGCATCTTCTGTAAATGTGAGTACCAAATTTAATCATTTTTCTCTTCACCAGGTAATGCAGTCATCTCGGTGGAGGTGGGCCACTTTTTTGTGGGCCACCACCATTTCTTCATTTCCTGCATAATTCATGGCTTGTTTTAACATTGTTAATTCTTTTTCTTGATAGCTGTTTCCATCTTTGCTTTGGCCCCTCAAGCAGGTCATCCTCAAGTGTGATTATCAATTGTCCTTGTTTTCTCCAGTTCTTGGGCACTGCACCTTCATTCACCTTCCAGAGTCTTTGTCGTACACTTTATTTTCCATCAATTTTTTTTCTTGTCACTAGCCTTTCATCATTCCATATATTCTTTATTAGTCTACTACTGAGACTCACATGATATTTTGTCCATAGCACCAACAACATGACCTCAAAACTATGACACCGTAGTTTAGACTGGATATGTAGATTTCATTACAATGCTCATTTTCTTCTGTGCATTAATCCATTCATTAACTAAAACCTCTTAATCCAATTTTAGGCCTGACTAGAGCTGAAGTTTATCCTGGTAGATTGAGCTGTTTGTGGAGTGCCAGTCAATAGTAGGGTGCACTAATACATACTTACAATCAATTTAGCCTTGAAAATGATGGGGATAAACCTTAATACCCAGTGAAAAACAAACACTTAGAACGGAGGGACTATGTAAACTCCACGATATAAACACAGCCTCCTAAAGCTGTTAGGCATCAGCTTTAACCACTGTGCCTTTTGTTTAAGGTGCGATACTTACTACTACTCTACTACTGCTGAAATTGTGAGCTTGAAATACACTAAGATTTTCTGCTTAGTTCCTTATACTGTACTAATCAGTCTTTTACAGTGGGATGCAAAAGTTTGGGCAACCTTGTTAATAGTCATTATTTTCCTGTATAAATCGTTGGTTGTTACGATAAAAAATGTCAGTTAAATATATCATATAGGAGACACACACAGTGATATTTGAAAAGTGAAATGAAGTTTGTTGGATTTACAGAAAGTGTGCAATAATTGTTCAAACAAAATCAGGCAGGTGCATAAATTTGGGACCCGTTGTCATTTTATTGATTACAAAACTTTTAGAACTAATTATTGGAACTCAAATTGGCTTGGTAAGCTCAGTGACCCCTGACCTACATACACAGGTGAATCCTATAATGAGAAAGAGTATTTAAGGGGGTCAATTGTAAGTTTCCCTCCTCCTTTAATTTCCTCTGAAGAGTAGCAACATGGGGTCACAAAACAACTCTCAAATGACCTGAAGACAAAGATTGTTCACCATCATGGTTTAGGGGAAGGATACAGAAAGCTGTCCCAGAGATTTAAGCTGTCTGTTTCCACAGTTAGGAACATATTGAGGAAATGGAAGATCACAGGCTCAGTTCAAGTTAAGGCTCGAAGTGGCAGACCAAGAAAGATTTTGGATAGACAGAAGCGACGAATGGTGAGAACAGTCAGAGTCAACCCACAGACCAGCACCAAAGACCTACAACATCATCTTGCAGCAGATGGAGTCACTGTGCATCGTTCAACCATTCGGCACACTTTACACAAGGAGATGCTGTATGCGAGAGTGATGCAGAGGAAGCCTTTTCTCTGCCCACAGCACAAACAGAGCCGCTTGAGGTATGCTCAAGCACATTTGGACAAGCCAGCTTCATTTTGGAATAAGGTGCTGTGGACTGATGAAACTAAAATTGAGTTATTTGGGCATAACAAGGGCGTTATGCATGGAGGAAAAAGAACACAGCATTCCAAGAAAAACACCTGCTACCTACAGTAAAATATGGTGGTGGTTCCATCATGCTGTGGGGCTGTGTGGCCAGTGCAGGGACTGGGAATCTTGTCAAAGTTGAGGGACGCATGGATTCCACTCAGTATCAGCAGATTCTGGAGACCAATGTCCAGGAATCAGTGACAAAGCTGAAGCTGCGCCGGGGCTGGATCTTTCAACAAGACAACGACCCGAAACACTGCTCAAAATCCACTAAGGCATTCATGCAGAGGAACAAGTACAACGTTCTGGAATGGCCATCTCAGTCCCCAGACCTGAATATAATTGAAAATCTGTGGTGTGAGTTAAAGAGAGCTGTCCATGCTCGGAAGCCATCAAACCTGAATGAACTAGAGATGTTTTGTAAAGAGGAATGGTCCAAAATACCTTCAACCACAATCCAGACTCTTATTGGAACCTACAGGAAGCGTTTAGAGGCTGTAATTTCTGCAAAAGGCAGATCTACTAAATATTGATTTCATTTCTTTTTTGTGGTGCCCAAATTTATGCACCTGCCTGATTTTGTTTGAACAATTAATGCACACTTTCTGTAAATCCAATAAACTTCATTTCACTTCTCAAATATCACTGTGTGTGTCTCCTATATGATATATTTAACTGACATTTTTTATTGTAACAACCAACGATTTATACAGGAAAATGACGACTATTAACAAGGTTGCCCAAACTTTTGCATCCCATCGTATATAATGCAATTTATCAAGTGAATTGAAAAAATCACACACGTTTAATAATGCATGGCCTGCTTTTTGTATGCATCTGTTGTTTACCGTGTATAAATGTGACAACCAGGCAGGAACTTTTTTAAAAGGAGTCTTTTTTTCTACAGGTTAAACCTGTAATTAAAGCTAATACATGAAAACAAGACTAATTTTCTTGTCATTTATTATTTTTTAATTTTTAAAACTTACTATTTTTGTACATTGAATATAACGACTGCCTCACAGCTCAAGTGACCCAGGTTCAATTCCAGAGCTATGTGTGCGGAGTTAGTGGCATCTCCTTATGTTCGTATGGGATTCCTCCAAGTATGTCACAATATTACCATATCATTAAGATGTGCATTTTAGGATGATAGGCCAGTCTAAACTGGTATGGAATGAGCAAGCCCTGATATGTGCATGAGAATTTCCTTTGGTGTTATGAAAAAAACATCCACTTCCTGTGATCCTGTAGTAGAACAAATGGGTCTGGAAAATAGATGGATGGATTACTGTATTGTAATGTTATTCACTCTGTCTTGTGATGTATTCTATATAGGGTGCAATATAAAATAAAGATTAATTGATCAAAAACATATTGACAAAACATTTCCACCTGCCGGAAATTAAGTGATTAATAGATTAAATGCAAAAAACCAATTGCTGCACAATAAATAAATGAGCTGAGCAGTTACCTTAAAGAACATTCTTATTCAAAAAATGTGGCACTCCAAGTACACAATATCATATGTTTAGTAAGTTGGGAAATGCAAGCATTAGCTTTACTGCCAGCGTTATAACATACATGTGCATTTTGTATAGTTGTTGGGTTTAATCCCATTACAATAGACGCATTTAAGCATTTTCCTAATCAGCTTAACTAACTTGCTCTCCCCAGGCAATGTCAGCTTCTTTACAGAGCTACTTGTGGGATTAATCTCACATAGCACTTTTATGATAGAGCTTTGCTCTGGTCTTATAAATTAGCAAGAAAACAAATCTAATCAAATTTCATTAAAATAAATGTATTAAATGGTGATCAAATGGTCTTGTCAGGATTGCTGAAAAAGAAATCACAGGAACTTATTTCATGAAGTATTGGTCAGATGAACCACTTAAGGAGTATTTACTTTGGTCAACTACAGTATGTATTGTATACAGCTAATTGAGCAGCACTTGTTATTTTAGTGATAAGTGTATTTAACTTTAAATTCATGCCACTGATGTTTATATAGTAATATTACAAATACTGCACTACAATTTTTGAGAAATTCCTCCATGTAGTCTTGTGACACTGTCTAGGATTAGAATTAAATGTAATTAACATATGAACTGGAACCAAAGTCAACTTAAATTATTTAAACAATAATCCATCCATCATCCAACCCGCTATATCCTAACTACAGGGTCACGGGAGTCTGCTAGAGCCAATCCCAGCCAACAAAGGGCGTAAGGCAGGAAACAAACCCCGGGCAGGGTGCCAGCCCACCACAGGGCATTAAACTATAATAGTTGCCAAAACCACAAAAACAGTGCTACCAGGATGAAAACAAGAAAACATATGGAAAAGTATTGACTCACCTATTCTGTTTTACCTCTCACATCAATCTGTTCTTCAATCATTTTTGTATATATTTCCTTTCATGGTTCATAAAAAATTAACTGACAAATTTATAGTACAAAATGAACAATCCAATTACTGTTTATTTCAAAACACCCCCAGAGCTGATGCAAGTATGAGGTTATATTTTTTACAAAATTAAATATATCTACACTGACTTAGTTGCGCTGACAAAAACCTCTCCTTGGAAGTACAGTACTGTCCAAATCCAGTATTTCACCACGTTCCTCTAAATCAACACTCATTCCACTGGGGGAAAAAAAAATTTTTTTGGAAGACTATGCGGAATGTATTGCTGTTCGATTGCTTTTGTACTGCTTTTATTATGTTTTTATTAATGTGTTCAGAATGTAAAATGTAACTGTCAAAACAAGTAACCATTAATCATAGAAGCCTGCAAAAAAAATTAAATGTTTAGTAGAATTCAAAACATTTTTCCCCTACTTGCACCATTGTATTTCTTTCTTCTCTTTGAGCCTCCGTGTTATTTAATAATAATCAGTTTTCATTTCCACTGCTTGTTATAAATGTTGATGCATAAAATCCTACACTGCATAAATGTAACATCAACAGTAAGTCATTAATAATCTTCTTGTTGATAGATATTTAAAATTGATTTAAAGTGCAGTGATGTAGTCAGCAGCTACTGAATTTTACCTCTTGGTGTCTAACTTTGCTAATAATGGTTAAGGGTGCCTCATTGCTACTGATACTGTGTATGTTGCATACATTAATTGCAAAGTGAGTATGTGACACTATTATTTATATATTAATTTTCATATACAGTGTATGGCAGGAAAGATAAAACTTAAAGTACTTAAATGGGAAAGCAAGTGGGCTTAAGAAGTACATATGAAAGTGGGACTTGTGTACAGTGTATCTGCTGATTGTAAAATAACTGCATACCGTAGCACTTACATTAAAAATAGAGAGGAGAATAAAGAGTACTATTGTAGTGAGCACACTGAATGCTCAGAGTTGTACAGTATTTGTTGTTATTTCATGAGCAAGGACAAGGAGATGAGACTCACTGCAATGCTAAAAATTGTGGTCAGAAACAATCTGAGGTCAAATAACAAAAGGGCAGTGGAATAAGAAATCAAGGCCAAAACGTCACTCAAAACAGTAGAAATCTGGTCTGAGGTGCCAAAACTAACAATCAAAAAATGAACACGAAGCACCTGTTACTGCGTCACCATCTAATATACTGTAGACAAAGAACAATGACCACCAACAAGCATAGTGATCACAAACAACATGGCTCTGTCTATGCATTATACAAAGGTAGCAAAAGACAGGAAACAAAATAACATTGACAAAATAATGATAAACATAGCAATTAAAACAGAATATTCACACTAATAAATGATCAAAAATGATTAATGGCCCAAAATGAATGAGAATCATGACAGTTTATACCAAATGGTCCCATTAACAATGACATTTTGCTCACAAAAGTTCTCAGGATGGATTTGCTTTTATTATTTCACAAAATGATCAAAGGGAAATCATTCTCCAGTAATAGTAGTATTGGCACACGTACAGAATACGGTGATATTCTTACTTGAATGTCTGATCAACATGCAACACAATGTCTCACTCCAGGGCTTTCATAAACATAATAGCTTTAGGTTTATGCGATTTCCAGTCTTTCTCTGGGTATTTGCCTTAATGTATATATCTAAAGCTTTTTCTCATCACATTCTTATAAATGCTACATGGATGCATGCATATTTTTATATACAGTATATAAATACTGTATATATATAAGATGTGTATATAATTCTTTAGGTACACACTTAACATATTTTTATTACTGTTTGGTAAAAAAAAAACAAATACATGAAAATGCCGCCCTGACCAAAGCATTGCCTGAGGCGTTTGCCTTGTTGCCGGCCCTGGATGCGACAATATTATTTAACACATCAAACAGGCCACATTAATTGCAAAAATTAACATGTTAATTTTCCCAGGCCTAATATATGTTTACTGTATATATAAACTGCTCAAAAAATTAAAGGAACACTTTTTAATCAGAGTATAGCATCAAGTTAATGAAACGTCTGGGATATTAATCTGGTCAGTTAAGTAGCAGAGGGGGTTGTTAATCAGTTTCAGCTGCTGTGGTGTTAATGAAATTAACAACAAGTGCACTAGAGGGGCAACAATGAGACGACCCCCAAAAAAGGAATGGTTTAACAGGTGGAGGCCACTGACATTTTTCCCTCCTCATCTTTTCTGACTGTTTCTTCACTAGTTTTGCATTTGACTACAGTCAGTGTCACTACTGGCAGCATTAGAAGATACTTGGACCCTACAGATGTTGCACAGGTAGTCCAACTTCTCCAGGATGGCACATCAATACGTGTCATTGCCATAAGGTTTGCTACGTCTCCCAGCACAGTCACAAGGGCATGGAAGAGATTCCAGGAGACAGGCAGTTACTCTAGGATAGCTGGACAGGGCCGTAGAAGGTCCTTAACCCATCAGCAGGTCTGGTCTCTGCTCTTTTGGGTAAGGAGGAACAGAATGAGCACTACCAGAGCTCTACATAATGACCTCCAGCAGGCCACTGGTATGAATGTCTCTGACCAAACAATCAGAAACAGACTTCATGAGGGTGGCCTAAGGGCTCGACGTCCTCTAGTGGGTCCTGTGCTCACTGCCCGGCACTGTGGAGCTCAATTGGCATTTGCCATAGGATACCATAATTGGCAGGTCCACCACTGGTGCCCTGTGCTTTTCACAGATGAGAGGAGGTCCACCCTGAGCACATGTGACAGACATGAAAGGGTCTAGAGAACCTGTGGAGAACGTTATGCTGCCTGTAATGTCATTCAGCATGACCGGTTTTGTGGAGGGTCAGTGATGGTTCGGGGAAGCATATCCATGGAGGGATGCTCAAACCTCTACAGGCACCTTGACTGCCATTAGGTATTGGAATGAAATCCTTGTACCGTTTGTCAGACCCTATGCTGGTACAGTGGGTCCTGGGTTTCTCCTGGTGCACGACATATCTATATATATATAAAACAGTTCCGTGACTGACTGACAGACAACGCGCAGACCAAATCGCTGGACCTAAAGGGCTGAAATTTTGACAGTGCATTCCTATAATGACATGGATAACCGCTAAGAAAGGATTTTTTGAAATTCCATCCCTAAGGGGGTGAATTGGGACACTCCAATACATTTCTTACCACTGAGAAGAGGGGCGAAAGACACGGCGCGCTTGCGTATAATGAGGAAGGGGATGCTGAAATACAGAATAAGCCTATAGAATGGTTTTGTGAATGGGCCATTTGGACTCCAAAAAACTATCAAGCTGCGTTCATTAATGACATGTTGCTGAAGTCCTTTGACAGAGAAGAAATGGTTTACAAGTCGATAGACACTGTCTGTAATGCAGATGAAGCCGTTAACTATCCGGTACAGTTTTTAAATTCCCTTAAACCACCGGGTCTTCCATACCATAGGCTTACTCTGCGGAAGGTCACACCCGTAATGCTCCTTCGTAATTTAAAACCACCGAAACTGTGTAATGGCACTAGACTGCAAAGTCAAAGTAATATCCAATGACCTCCCCTTTGACTTTAAGAGACTGCAATTTCCCCTCAAAGTATGCTTCGCCATGACGATAAATAAACTTTGAAATACGCAAGCGTAGATTTAAGGGAAGATTGTTTCTCTCACGGTCAGTTTTACATAGCATGCTCACGCGTAAGTTCGCCCACGAGCCTGGTAATATTAGTGCTGCCCTATAAAGAAACAAAAAATATTGTGTACAAGGAAATCCTCTAAAAAGCAATTACATATTTACACTCCCACGGCGTCAGAAGTTCCACGTGAAGAAAGTCACGGGCAATAACTATAACTTCATATATATATTTCCGAAAAAAATGTATATTAAAAGAGAGTCCTGTGCGGCGGGTAAAAGCTAGTGTATATATATATATATATATATATATATATATATATATATATATATATATATATATATATATATATATATATATATATATATATATATATGTTCACTCTGCGTCTCCGGCACCCTGCATGAACCTGCCTTCATTGCTCTGCCTAATTCTACTGGTAGAAGGAGGGAGGGAGTGCTGCTGAGTATCTACCTGCTTCAATGCCAGGGTGTTGCCATGAGGTCGCTGCTGTTGCTGCTGGCCTGCTTCTGCTAGACCATTGCCAGAAGGTCAGGTTGCCTTGAGGTGAGCCTCTTCTGGGCAGGCCAGGAAAGGTCCTGCCTTGCTTTTGTGGCTTATTTTGGATGCCTTAAACCCTTTTTGCTATCTTTGTGACTCCTAATCATGACAACAGTATCTTCTGTTTTAAAAACCAGTGATGAAAAAAAAACATTCCTTTCAAGACATAGCTATACTTAATGACTCACAGCCTATGTGGTTCCGTTATTTTGTTTCCTAATAATGCTACTTAAAAAAGGAAATGACAAGTCATTTTTCCTTTTACATAGTTAATGGTCTCAATTAGAAATTCTCCCTTAAGAATGTGTTTACTTTGAAATAATTGCTTCTTTATAACATTAGACTAGCTGCCAAATAGCATGCATTTTTGTTTCATAAACACAAAAATAGCAAGACAAAGCAACCCGGCTGTTAACTGTGCCACCTCACAGCAACAGAGACCTGAATTCAGTTCATAGACTTAATGACGTAGCCAGGAATTATTTTCGTGGGTTGAGTGAGAAAGTACATGAATCGTGATTCTTGTACTTCCAAACTCCAAATCCACCTCTGGCGCTACGCCTATTTCTAGACTCCTCATTGAGTTTAGAAGTTTCCACAGTGTCTGCGTGGGGTTTTTCTCTAGGTTCTCAGTTTTTTTCTTTAATACTCTCAAAGACATGATAAATGTTAAGTTAAATGGCTTGGCATGTTTTAGCCTCGGTGTGTGGCCTTGTTCATTCTTTCTATGTCTTTAATGTTGCTGGATTAGCTACAGCTCTCCACAATCATGCAATGCTAAAAGTCAGTCAGTCATTTTCCAACCCGCTATATCCTAACACAGGGTCATGGGGGTCTGCTGGAGCCAATCCCAGCTAACACAGGGTGCAAGGAAGGAACAAACCCGGGCAGGGCGCCAGCCCACCGCAGATGCTAAAAGTAGAATCTCAAAATGAATGGATGTATGAATATATTAAAAAAAACAGAGGGTGGTAGATTGTCTTGAGCTTCTGCCTCTTATTGCTTGAAGCTTAGTTTGTCTGCACTGGGATGCTAGCTGTGTGGAGGTACTGTGTTCTATGATGTTAGTGCTCTTTGGCTTTACTTCCAATTGTCCATTGTTAAACCTGCTGCTTTCTGCTTTGCATCAGTTACTGTAGTTGGTGGCTTTCTGTAAATATGAATTTGAGTACCTTGGTATAGAAAATAAATTAATGCAAATACAGAAATCTGTATGTTTTGGATTTGTAAATAGGATTACAAAGTTAGTGTTGTCTTTCATATGTTTTAGATGATAACCTGAAAGCGGCCAGGAGAGGGCATGATTGAGACAGCCATTTGTTTTTGCTCAAAGCACTTAGATCATGATACTAAAAACCACAACAGTTTTTATTGCAGCCATTATGTTCACCTGAATAGTTTTAATTATTTGATATATTATTTCGTTTGTCTTATTTGTTGTTGTATTTTAGTGTAGCCCTGATATACTGTATATGCATTGAATTATCATTTTTATCGTGGCTCCGCAGTCCATACTAATCCCTACTTTCTCTACTTCACCACCACCACCTGATCAAAGCACCAGTCCCTACACTGAGGGATTGAAGGCCAGATGTCCACATGACCATCATCATTAAATTCTTTCATGTGAAACCTGAAAACCATGAAGACTGATTTAGAACATTTATGTTAGGTAGAAATGCCCAGTGGGTGCTGGGCGGGCTTATGGCCTTGGAACCCCTGGAGTTTTTTTTTTTTTTCTGTCCTCCTGGCCATTGTAACTTACTTTAGTTTTTGTCATTTAGTATTGCCTTATCTTATTTTTATGGGTTTTTTTTATAAACATTTCTTTCTTCATCTTGTAAAGTGGGAGGCACTGTGGTGCAGTGAGTAGTGCTGCTGCCTTGCAGTTAGGAGACCCAGGTTCGCATCCTGGGTCCTCCCTGCGTGGAGTGTGCATGTTCTCCTCGTGTCTACGTGGGTTTCCTCCCACAGTCCAAAGACATGCAGGTTAGGTGCATTGGCAATTCTAAATTGGCCCTAGTGTGTGTGGGTGTTTGCCCTGCGGTGGGCTGGCACCCTGCCCGGGGTTTGTTCGTGCCTTGCGCTCTGTGTTGGCTGGGATTGGCTCCAGCAGACCCCCATAACACTGTAGTTAGGATATAGTGGGTTGGATAATGGATGGAATGAATCATTTGTATGAAAATGTGCTATATAAATAAATGTTTCAATCCCTATTTAGGGTTAGTACTTAAGACATTGTTTGTGTGTATCTTATAAAGAAACTGTGTACTTCATTAAGACAGATTCTCATACACACATACTGCTGTCAACTAGAGACATCTAGCTCTTTATGATGATGCATGTGTGTGTTAGGAACAGTCACAGCTAGGGCAGAACCATTTAATCAAATGCAGTCTTCATTTTAGAAAACACATAATTCAATCTTGTAAGAATCCTGTTAAAAATAAAAAGATACCCATATGTTGATAAAGGAATGAGACAATTGCGTGTTTCAGCTTTGTTGTTGCATACACCAGTATGGCACATATTCACATATATGAATGTAGAGTGCTCCACTTATTCAACAATATCAGCAAAACCTCACCCTCTTACCTCTCCTTGATTTGCAGTAAAACATATTGTAAGAGAACCAGCACAGAAAAAGGTTTGGGACATGTCTAAGACCCTGTATGATATTACGTAAAAAGAATTAAATGTTTTTTTGCAAAGATGATAGAAGTGTCTTTTCATATGTGAGTCTAACCTGGCCAAATTTCCGGTCATATGGGTTCCAGGAAGAGGTGGGTTCAGGAGGGTGGACAACAGAAGTGACATCTGTGGTGGAATGGCAGTCAGTCTTCTATTCAGTGGTGTAAGAGAGAAGGTATTTAAACTCAGTGGCAAGTAAGTACCATCCCCAGAGCTATTAAGTTGCCTCCCAAGCACACGCATGTGACTATATATATATATATATATATATATATATATATATATATATATATATATATATATATATATATATATATATATATATATATACATATACCGGTATATATATTGTGACAGGTGCCTGGTGTCCATGCCCAGCCGGGATACCCCTGCACACTGTATTCAGGGGAGCAGCCCTGGACAGTGCAATACCTCCCCCTGGAAGCTAGATGGCCGCCCCCCTGGGCTGGTGTAGTGCCTCGGTTTCCCACAGGGCTCCCTGGGAATTGGAGTTGGGGGCAGCCCTGTTGTACCGCCAGGGGGTGCTGTGTTTGGGACTCTTGAGCCCGTGTGGGCAACAGCTTCATCACACCTGGAAGTGCCGCCTGATCTTGGTGATCAAATACCGGTGACCTATAAAAGGGAGCCAGCAACCACCACTCATCGGCCAGAGTCGGGTGGAGGAGGACAAGGTTGCGAGGGAGGAGTGGTGGTGCCAGAGAAGAGAATAGTGTTTGCTTGTGCTGTACTACTGGTGTTTGGGACTGTGTTGTGGCTGGGGGGAATATGGGGAAGACGTGTCCTCCAGCTGAAGAATAATCAAAATCCTTTTATTTTACACGTGCCTCCCGTGTCCAATCTGTGTCGGGTCAGGCGCTATATAGTGCCTTTCACTATATATATATATATATATATATATATATATATATATATATATGTACATACAGTACATCAGGAGTGGGCAAAAGTAGGTGAGGCCACCAATTTGAGCACTTACAAGATATTACCTAATCTGCACTGTGCTGTTGTGACATTCTTTTGAGTTACTAAAGTTAAAAAAGCTATTGTAATAATCATAACGTACATGTCTTTTTCTATACAAACAACTATAAACGTACTTTTGCCCACCCCTTATATATATGGCACAGCATGACACAAACTGGATTCTTTCAAAATCACATCTATTTATCCACTTGATCTCATTTACAGTTTTTCACAATTGTTCAGAATCATTTTAGAAACAATAGTGAAATGCATGCTGAAAAGATAATTGTATGCACATAATCCTTCATAAAGTGAACAAAATAACAATTGTACTTAAAAAGAAAATTGTACTATTCCAACAACTGGTTACCACAGACAACATTAAGAAAAAACACCTATTTTTTCAGAAGCAGTACATCTAATCATATGTGAACAACAACAATAACTTTGTCTTTGATACAAAAAAAAACTAACAGAACATTTAATAAGCATGATGTTTATAAGGCATATACCATATCTGCTATTTGCATTAGGCTATAGATTTTCATCAACATCACACCTAATTTGATCCCTTGAAAGACAACTTGGACAAAAAAGCTTTGTGTGACAAATCATCATAGGCTGCATCCATGACTTCAAAGAGTGTGGCCCGAACATTTGGATTATAGTCATAAACTTTCCACCGCCATGCTGAAAAAAACTCCTTGATGGCATTGAGGAGTGGGAAGCATGCTGGAAGATACATTGATATCCTTGGATGGGCTTGGAACCATTCCTGAACTTCTATGCTATGGTCGAATCTCACATTGACCCACATGATGACAACATTTTGCAACTCTTGCTCTTCCATTGGTTCTCCCAAGCACCATTCTGCAAGCACCATCAAGGAAACACTGGAGATGAACTGCATTATAGGCCTCAACATCAGACTGACAGTGTATGACCCCATTTTGTCCACACTTTGACATTTCCACCATGTTGTCCTGGGATTCGTATTGTATCTCTATGAACAATCAAATTTCAAGCATGTCTCCTTTTCTCCTTTTTCCTGCTTCATCCACAAAAACACAGTCATACCGGATGGCACTGGCTTCCACCTCCATCAAAGATTTACACTACAAACAGTAAAACAATGTCACAATGCATACAATACACATGAATGAAATACAGTTTACTGAATAGTACAGTGAACTATGGAGTATATACAGCAATGTATTATACTGAATAAATGAATACAGTAAACACACTGAGCCTATTACTATATAACACAACTTCATAAAGTACAGGCATATGTGAACATACAGACACTGTGGCTCCTTCACTCTGGCACTGTTCTATTCAATTAGTACCTTATAGACTTGCTTCACTGTTACAAAATTCCTCTTCAAATGCCAGTCAATAGTAGCCAAACTTACAGTTCCAATATTTTTAAAAAACATCATTGTCTTGAATGATTTTCTCTTTTATGTCTTGTAGGTGGAGGGCATTGCTGTCCAGAACCATATTTACTATAGCAGTCTCCTGTTCAGCTATAAAATTTGCCAGTCTGCCACCAGCACATGGTCTTCTCTCTACCCTGCGGTGTACAAAAATCAGATGTTTTTCATGGTATTAGAATGTACGGAGTGACTGAGCTGGTCTGTTCCTTTATGTGTGACTTCACAGTGAATCAACAGCTTTCTACCTCTGCATTCTCACAGAGAATAAACAAGTTTAAAGAGCTGCAACAGAGTTATCAAGATTCAGAAGATCACAAGAGGACTTCAAACAAATAACTCTCAGGTGAAATCTGTACTCTGTGCCATCATTTGTATCAAATAGTTTGTAAATTGTACTGTATTTTCCATGTGTTAGTTCTGTACAAAGTAAAGAGAACTTTGTGATGTGAATGAGAAATCATACAGTTTCCAGTGAATGCATTTGAAGCTGCCCTAACTACATCACTGCATTTGCAATATTTGGCTATTTTTCGTGACATTGCATCCAAACCATAGAGAAAAACTTTAAAATGTATTAATCTTCAAGATAATTAGCAGTCTCTTATAGTGATTCTTTGCCACTGAAAATTTGTAAGTAACAGTGAATCTAATAATTACTAAGGCATAAACTATTGTGCAAGGATGCAGATCCAATGCCAACTGAGTCACTTAACCTGCCCGTGTGCTAATTATAAACAAGATGTAAATAATCGTAATGTAAAGTGATCTTGTGTATAGCTTTAGATAAAGGTGTGTTCCAAATATATAATAATGATAATAATTACTTGTCACTGGTTGCCGCACCCACAACATGATGAAACAGCTTAGGATCCTGGTTGGCAACCCCCCAGGCAGATACGCAGTCCAATCCCACCCTCCGGCAATGACCCTCTATCTGCCGCAGCCAGGTGTTACGTGTGTGTCCCCTTTGTCTGGTCCAGACACTCAGGTCCTCAACTGTGAGGATCTTGCGAGCCGGATCACTCTTGGAGAATCGCGCCACATGGCTGTAGTGCTGTAACTGACGCTCCCGCACAATACAGGTAATGTGCCTCATTCGGGACTCCATGAGCAACCGCACAATTGACACAAAGTCAAACCAGTGGTACTCTAGGATTCTCCAAAAAAACACAGTACTGAAGGAGTCCAGTCTTTGTCTTAGGTCATTGGATAGCATCCATGTCTCGCAACCATATAGCAAAACAGGAAGCACCAGGACTCTAAAGACTTGGACCTTCGTCCTTTTGCATAGATATCATCAGCTCCACACACCCTTTTCCAGCAAGTTCATGACTCCCAGTGCTCTCCTAATCCATCTACTGACTTCATAGGAAGAGTCACCAGAGACATGAATGTTACTGCCAAGGTAAGTAAACCTCTCGACAAGGTCGCCACTCTCTCCGCAAACAGCCACACTGCTAATGGCTGTGCCCAAGAGGTCATTAAAGGCCTGGATCTTGCTTTTTATCCAGGACACTCGCAAGCCCAGACACTCAGACTCCTCGCTCAGTCTCTCGAGCGTCCCAATCAGTGCTTCCACTGACTTAGCGAAGATCACAGCATCGTCAGCATAGTTGAGATCAGTGAATCTTTCTTTGCCAACTGATGCTCTACAGCCTTTGGACCCCACAACCTTGCCCAACAACGAGTCCATGCAAGTACTCAATAGAGTAGAAGTCAGAACACACCCCTGACAAACCCCAGTATCAACTGGGAAAAACGCAGAGGTTCTGCATCCACTCTGCACAGCACTCACAGTACCAGTGTACAGGCCACTTGTACAGAATATTGGTTAAATCCTGTTTGAAAGCACAGTTTTCTGTAATGGCTGAAGTACCAGGTGTCAGAGGTGGCTGGGGTGGCGACCCAGCTGGGACGCCCAGGAGGACCGGAGGGCTTGCGCCTTCCCCAGACCATCTGAGGGCGACCGCCCTGGTTCCTTTGGGGGCCACGGGTACAGAGCTTTGAAGCTCCACCCTGTATGGCCCCGTGGTCACCGCCAGGGGGCGCCCCCATGTCTTCGGAGCAATGGACCTCAGCACTCTTGCCACACCTGTGGGGCCGAGTGTGTTCTTTGTTTACAGAGCAGGGGCTGCCTGGATCCGTGTCAGTGGCGGGGGCATGTCGGTTTGCGGGGCTCCAGTGGCGCGGCAGCAGCTACGAGAGCTGCGGAAAGGGAGCCACTGCCGCTCGTGAAAGCACAAAAAGGCCACCGGACCAGGAAGAGGAGAGCCAAGATGGCTGCGGACCGGAAGTCCCACCCGCTGACAGGCACGGGATTGGCCAGTGTGTTTTGTGTGCCCGCCAATGACTGTATAGAGGTGGGACCAAGGAATGTCCCTCTCGTGCCCGGGAGAGACCTGATTGGGTTGGAGGAAGAGGCCCACAGGAAGTCGCCGGCAAGTGTTGCTGACGGACTGGTGAGCTCACCGTCGGCTAACTTCCTGTCTTTGCCGTCAGCTCTGCGTGAGCTGGAGGCCTGCCTTCAGCCTGCAGAGCAGCGATTGTTACAGGTGCTGCGTGCCCTCCGGGCAGAAACGCTAGTACTGGAGAGGAAGGCGGTCGCGTCCATGGAAGTGCTACAAATGGCGATGAGACGGCGCGACGCTGGATTCTTCAGCTGGAAAGGTATGGCGGGGATGGTGAGTACAGCTGGCCCCGTACTGCATGAAGGAGACTCTGCCGAACTTGGCTGTGATACTAACGATCAGCATCGAGTACGCAGTTCTCCAACAATGGACGCGGCAGGGAGGGCTGTGCGCGAGGTGAGGAGGGAGAGATCGCAGGGGCTGGCAGGACAAGGGCTCATGAGTGCCCTGGGTCCTAGCGCCCTACACTCCGAGCCCGCGGCAGTCTCCCGTCGCTCTGTAGGGACACAGACGGGATCGGATCTGAGCATTTGCCATGCTCAGACCCAGACCGTCACGGCGTCTCAGAAGAAAAGGAGGAATCGAGGGAAGAATGTCGGTTCCTCCGATACGGGAGGACGTGAGGCAGGTGGCTCACGTCCAGTTGCTGGCCGCCCTCTGCAGGGGCAGAGGGAACCTGTAAGGTCAGCGGGGAGGAAAGGATTGCAGGTGGTCCCGTCTGTTTCATCGACAGGAGGGACATGGAACCTGCGGAGGGGGTGCCGAACAGGCAAGTGCCGGCGTGCCGGTCAGAGGGGGGAGCGCTGCCAGTGCGCGGCACAGTGGGACGCCAGGGAAGGGTGTCCAGGGAGCGGCTCTGCCCCCTTGTTTCTGTTTATTGCAGGACCAGACCCTGGACGAGCAGTAGGACCCACTTTGTTGGGAACCTGCCCTCATGCGACGGGCCGTCTGACGTGAGGACTCTCCGCTGGCGAGGGGGTGCCGCCATGGCTGGCAGAGGCTACGAAGGTGCGTGTGGCTCCAACCAAATGGGCAAGAAAACCTCGGAGGGGGTGCTGAAGGTGTGGGCCCTGGGGTGCTGGTAAGAGGGGGGAGCGCGACCTGTGCGAGGCACAGGAGGACGCCAGGTGGTGGCATCCAGGTGGGGTCTCCGCCCCTATGCCTGTTTGGATAACAGGACCGGACCCTGGCTCCTCAGGAGTAGGACCGGCTTCGGGGGTAAGCTGCCCTTGCGGGACGTTCCGCTCCTCCCAAGTGGTCTTCGCTGGCAGTGGGGCACTGTCAGAGGTGGCTGGGGTGGCGACCCGGCCGGGACGCCCAGGAGGACCGGAGGAGGGCTTGCGCCTTTCCCAGACCATCTGGGGGTGACCGCCCTGGTTCCTTTGGGGGCCCACGGGTACAGAGCTTTGAAGCTCCACCCTGTAGGGGCCCGTGGTCGCCGCCAGGGGGCGCCCCCATGCCTTTGGAGCCCTGGACCTCACCACTTCCACCACACCAGAAAGTGCTGGAGGGAAGAGGAGCAGGGACACCTGGAGTGCTTCCGGGGATGCAGCCGGCACTTCCGCCTCACGGTGGTGTGTCCATGGAAGATT
Source organism: Polypterus senegalus (assembly GCF_016835505.1). Taxonomy (NCBI): domain Eukaryota; kingdom Metazoa; phylum Chordata; class Cladistia; order Polypteriformes; family Polypteridae; genus Polypterus; species Polypterus senegalus. The sequence continues at coordinate 10,838,444 of NC_053161.1, read as the reverse complement.
GCCGGAACCCACCTGGAGCACATCCAGGTGATAATAAAAGGGGCCGCCTCCCTTCATTCAGGGTGAGAGTCGGGAGAGGAGTGGACTGAGCTTGCTGGAGGAAGCAAGGAGGCGGCCTGAAGAGGAAAGTGAAGGCATTGTCTGGCCAGGACTTTGGGGACTTTGGGGGTTTTGTGGTGCACTTGTGACTTGGTATTGTAAATAAGCGTGTTTGTGGGTGACATGAACGTGTCTGCTTGTCTGTGTCCGGGCCAGCCTCCACACAGGGAAAAGCTTGTGCAGACACAAGAGAATATATTGTCAGGGACTTGGCCAAGTATCAAAGAGCAATGCTGTCTACATCACCATGCCACACAGTGATTACTAGATTGGAATAAAATGTTAAATGTATACATTTGTATGAATTCTATTTGGAAGGCAATGAATACTTTTGTAAACCAACGGATATTTCCATGTTCAGAAACAAATTGGTAAGTAGATAACTTGTTGCAGTCTGTGATCATGTCCAGGGAAATGCAGAACTTAATGTTACACTGTGTTAAGTAGTCTCCCTAGTAAATTTTCTCAATACTTAAGAAAATGGGGTTTTATTTCATACAATGTAATAGTAAAGAACACTCATTTGGCATCTCTCCACATCTGACATAAATAGCACTAGTATCAAAAAAGTGTATTTATTTTACAAACAAGAGAGGGGCAAAATAAAATACAGCACAAAGCACTAAAAACAGATCTAAACAATAAACCAGTTGCTTTTTGTGGCCTTCTCTAACAGGCCTGTCTGTCTACTTAGGTACCTCAACCAAATTCTTGTTTTTCTGCTGCCATACCAAGCACTCCATTCTCAACTCTTGTTTCTCTCTAATGAGCCCCTGTTCCAACATTACACTCATTTCCATTCATGTCCTGGAATCACTTTGAGGGCCCTCGTTTTGCGATAGGCACACCAAGCTAAAGATGCTTCTAGTGTCTTACAGTGCCTCAGCAAACACAAGCCCTTAGTAGCCCATAAATAGCTCCATTGGTTTCTGAGGCATTTAACAATTTGTGCACTCCACACAGCCCCTCTCAACAAAGTCAGTGACAATATGATGATTGCAACAATAACAACAATTTATTTCTTCTATGGTCCAAAATCGAACACTTGGATGCCTTAATGGGCTTTAACAGGCCCTGTTTTTTTGACAGCATTCACTGTCTAAGAAGACAAGAAAAAAATGTAGTGAAAAAAATGGAAGAAATCTTGGGAAAGGCAATTCAGAGAGAGACCAAGTTTCAGGTAGATTGGGGCTGCAATGGGTGTCAAAAATTAGGTAAATACAATACAGAAAGCAAAACACTAGTAATACTCTTTACAGAGCTAGATGACCAATCTATCATTGCCATCTCAGAAACATAATACAATAGTGCAAACTACTTTGTTCTTGATTAATGTGCTTCTCCCCTTAAGAGCTGGGAAGTCAGAAGTGATTTGTTCATTTATGAAATCAAAACATAGTATAGTTTACTTATAAAGTATAGTTTATTTGCTATAGTTTATTTATGCTCACTATTTATGCTCAGTATAATTTAGATTAATGATATGTTTCAAATGGAAAGACATGATAATACACAACTCATTTTAGAAGTTAATACTATATATTCCTATATCATTTTTACATTTCTATGTATGAACAATCTGTCAAGTTAAGCAACAATATAAAAAAACAAAACCTTATGTGCTAGCATTCTTGAAAACGAGGTCCATCTAGAGGCGAAGGGGCTGAATTGTTGTAATGTTAGATGCTTAATAACCACAGTGCAACCCAACTCAGTCCCTTGTGTTATACAGTATATGAAAAGGATATTTTAAATATTTTACCATATCAAGGAGAACAAAAAATGTAATATTAAATTTTATTTTGAAACAATGTACAAAACTAAAGGCTACAAGGACATGCTTATCTCTGATACGCTAATGGAATTAAATCTTTTTCAGTCTTAATCAGGGAAAACTACTTGGGACTCTTGTGTACTATAGGTCATCAAAAATGTTAAAGACATATTAAGTTGAATCAACAGAATTCTTTCAGTGAAATATTGAATTAGAAATTACTCACGCCTGGACAAACTTGTTAAGAAGGAGTTTGTATTGTAGGAGTAAAGTTGGACAGTTTAACATCTGTGGCAGAGCGACGGGCGCTAAGCAAACTCCTGTCAATCATGAAGAATCCACTGTATCCACTGAACAGTGTCATTTCCAGGCAGAGGAGTAGCTTCAGTGACAGACTTTTGTCACTGTCCTGCTCCACTGACAGACTGAGGAGATCGTTCCTCCCCCACACTATGCGACTCTTCAATTCCACCCGGGGGAGTAAATGCTAACATTACTCAAAGTTATTGTCTGTTTTTACATGCATTTTTATTACTCTTTAATTTAATATTGTTTCTTTTTATCAGTATACTGCTACTGGATTATGTGAATTTACCCTTGGGATTAATAAAGTATCTATCTATCTATCTATCTATCTATCTATCTATCTATCTATCTATCTATCTATCTATCTATCTATCTATCTATCTATCTATCTATCTATCTATCTATCTATCTATCTATCTATCTATCTATCTTTGCAATACAATCAAACCAAGTAGGGCTTCTTTACAAAAGGGACCTAAGGGCAAAAGTCATACACTATCAGGACATCCTGATGACTTTTAAAAAACACCAGGATGATATATTGGGGCACTTTACAGTCTTACAACCAAAGAACTTGTTGATCATCTCTCACTTGTTTGTAAGTATATGAATGTCCTTATGCTTTCTAATTCACAAAGGTTAACAGCTTAACAGATTTAATATGTAATATAAAAAAACCTTTAAGACTGACCAATATACAGTCATGGAATGCTCACTTAAATATATAGCAGGTTGGGTTGTCAGTTAGCCACTGTAGCTTACTCCAAGCATCAAAACAAGGAGACGGCCATCAGTCAAAATGACATTTGCAGAACAAAACGGCCTAATGGATCACATGAAGCCACAGAAGAAATGAATTGTATTCTTTCCTGCATAATCATCTCTCTATGTCTCTTTTTCTCTTTAGCACTGTTAGGGAAAACTTTAAAATGATAAAAATAAACAAAATTAGTAAAATCTTGCTCTATAATAGTTCTGAATAAACTTTATTTTAAACATTTGCATGGAGTATTTACTCAAATAAACAGCGTATCTACGATGTATTTTGGAGTGTCCTTATGATAGCATGCAGCAAATGTAATCGACAAGTAGTGCATCACTCTGATTTATGTTTTACATGTTTATGCAAATAGTTCTATATTTACAAATTTTACACATATTTTTTGTTCTGGATAATGTGGCTAATGCATTTTTAGTGAACACTTCTTTCTTGGTTTAGAGGTTTTGAATGTCAGGGATCATTTCTGGATGTAGGTTTTTCCCTATTTAACCTATGTGTTTCATTCTATGTTATTATTATACAGTGCCTATAAAGTGTATTTATCCCTTGAAGATCTTCACATTTTATTGATATACAACTTTGAATAACAGTGAATTTAATTTGGGTTTTTTGACACTGATCAACAGAAGGAAACTCTTTAACGTCAAAGTAAAACAGATCTCTGCAAAGTGATCTAAATTAATTATAAATATAAAACACAGAATAACTGGGGTATAATCATAACAGCTTATATGTTTAAAGAATCTTGCAATGTTCAGAGCTGCTTACAGTTTGCACTGTCTTAGTTTTCAGTATTTCATAGCATTTTTAAAGCCACCATAACTCCAAAGGATAGGATTTTCCTTTTTAAAATGAACAGCTATCAGATCAAAATTGTTAAATGGCCACAGCCCTGTGCCTTTAGTTTCAGCTCTCCTAAAGTATTGTCCAGCCAAGATTGATCACTGTTGTTATTCTCTTCATTTTTCACTCTTGTCTCCCAGTGCTTGACTCTTGGAAGTTGTCCAACATATTCCATTTGTCAATACCTTTCTTCTCTTAGCCATTTACATAACTATCATTTGTTATATCTTCTGTTCAGTTAATTTTATCCATGAGATTCTGTATGCACATCCCATTGACTTCCAACCTCTTGACTCCCTTCCCTTACGTATTTCATTAGCTCATCAATATTTCCATCCATCCATTTTCCAAACCTTCTTCTTGCAAAACCAGGTCACTGACCTATAGTGCATAAAGTATGGAAAAATCCAAACTATGCCTCCTTTGCAAAGCACTTTTGTGGCTGCTCCAGTACTGAATTATACCAGGTTGATTCATAGAAATTGGTTATTCTAAAATGCATGTCATTGAAATGTAGAAGGAAACTAAAGCACCTGGAGAAAAATCCACAGTAACATAAACTAAAGCCAGGTTAGGGTTCTGGAGCTGTGAGGTAGTAGCATTTAAAACTGTACCATTTACAGGCTCACTAATAATCCATATACACTTACCTTACACACCATACTTTTCACCATATGTTTCTTCATACCCCATTGGCAATTCAGGCTGGTTTCAGACTTCTTTTCCTCATTGTTATGTTTCTTTGATTTTTTTTGTAGCATTTAGGATTTTGTATTATGACACTACAATGATAGCATATGAGTATTTCTTTGTTTCACTGTTTTCTAATCTTTTGTTTGTGTGTTTGCATTACTTCTGTTTTCTTGACATTTACTTTCATCCCTTTCTCTTATTCTGTCTATTATTCCTTTCACATCTCTAAACCACTTAACAGCATTACTTAACCATGTAAAAATGTAAAGGTCTTCATAGTTTGACAATCTGCTTTTAACATTTCTCTACGCTGTCAGGTTCCCCTCTATTATCTTCAATGTCAGGTGTACACTGTGCAGTAAAATTGATTCTTACTTGCATGTCTCATAATGACAAGTGCCAGTAGTAATACATTACAAACCGCAGACAACGAATATAAGGACATGCAGCTAATGCAACCTTAGACAACTTATGAAAGAAACAATCATGCGGTTGTCAGTATGAGTTACTGTTGAGTAGCATTAGGATTTGTACATACAGTATAAACTGTCTTTGAGTCTAGTGATGTGAGTCCTGATGGTCCTGCACCATGTGAGAGAAGAGAAGGGAGAAGAAAATGGCTATGCAAGAAGGCTGTCTGCCTTTCTCAGTGCTATATACTGTATGATTTGAACAGAAGGGAGCTGTGTGCCAGTTATAATCTTTGCCAACTTTATCATCCCCTGTACTGCTTTACCAAGCCAGGATGTTATTCACTTAGAGTACATATATTTCACTGTACACTTTTAGAAGTTGTATCTAAAGAATATGTTTGCCAATAATATTGATTTATGAACATTTCTGCTCATCCATGAAAATACCACATAGCTACTCATAAGTGCATAACTCAATTGTTTTAATAAATAAAACAATACAATTTATTTACTACCTGAGGATTGCAAGAGATGGTTATATGCATGTATATAAACACACACAAAAGACAAGAGCAAATAAACACAAAAAATAAATCTTAGCTGACTGTATGTTTTTCTCTTCTATTTCTTCTCTGAAAAAGGCAGTCTTTTTTAAATATATATTTCCCCATTTTAACTTTTGACCATAGAATTGCCCTAGGAAATATAATTAATTCTGATCTGGATTTTAAATTTTTTTCTTTTTAAGATTTCTGGTCTGCTATGAAATTAGATAAATTGTTTGCCTTGCTTTATAAATTCTTCAGTGACTGCATTCATTGAAATGTAACTGCATCCTTTTCTTGCAGTTTGTATCTTAGTGTATGCTGTCACACACGTGCATTTAGGAGGCAGTCGACAAGCCCGGAGGTGAGGGAAATACCACAAGACAAGGGGTTGATTTGTGGTACTAATGCCTCTCTCTCTTTCTCATCAGACCTAAAGAAGAAAAACAAAATACGTACCATACTTCCAGGACCCCAAGATGGCCATCAAACATCACGTCCAGCACCCTCTGATGACATCACTTCCAGCTCCATCCAATGACAATACTTCCGGTCTCCCGAAGATGGCATCACTTCCTCCATCACATCACTTATGGTTCCAGTTGATGACGTCGTATCTGTATGCCAGTTTCAACATCATCTACTGCCACCTCGTTTCCATCAGCCATTTTATTCATGTATAAAAATTGTGCCAATCCAGTGCCAACAAAACTAGTGAAAAGTGCAATGGATGTTCTTGCAGCACCTATTCTTAAAATTATCAATAGTTCATTGTTGCATGGCACAGTACCTGATGCACTAAAAGTGTCAGTCATTAAACCATTACTTAAAAAGTCAGACATAGACCCACATATACAGTACTTAAAAATTATAGACCTATTTCAAATTTACCCTTTCTCTCTAAAATACTAGAAAAAGTAGTCACCAATCAGCTTCAGGAACACTTTACGCATTACAATTTATTTGAAAAATTCCAGTCTGGTTTCCGCACTGTACACTGTTTCATAGTACAGAAATGGCACTAACGCGGGTTGTAAGCGACATTCTGATATCCTCTGATGAAGGAAACTCCACTGTAATTATGTTGTTAGACTTAAGTGCAGCATTTGACAGCACTGACCATTCGATTTTACTGCACAGGCTAGAAAACGATGTTGGGCTAACAGGCCCCGTGCTCGCTTGGTTCAGTTCTTATTTATCAAATCGATTCCAGTATGTACAGAAATGTGCAGACAGTACCCCATCATTATACACAGAAGTTCAATATGGTGTCCCGCAGGGCTCAGTACTGGGACCTTTGCTGTTTTCACTTTACATGCTTCCACTGGGATCTCTCATTAGGAAACATAATGTTAATTTTCACTCATATGCAGATGACACCCAGTTATACCTTTCATTTAGATCAAATGAAGTTTCTCCAATGTTGTCTTTAATTAGTTGTGTTAGTGAATTAAAGGAGTGGATGGATAAGAACTACCTATTTTTAAACACAGATAAAACAGAGATGTTAATTGTTGAAGGGAATGAAGCTGATCACAACAATATTTTGTCATCATTTAACTCAGTTGGAATCACCATTAGTTTTACTGAATCAGCCTGCAATCTAGGAGTTATCTTTGACTCTAGCATGTCATTTAAAGCGCATATTACAAAGTTGTCCAAATCATGTTTCTTCCATCTTAAAAATTTTGAGAAATATAGCTGTTTTCTAAATAAGCAGGATTCTGACAAATTAATTCATGCATTTATTTCTAGTAGGATTGACTACTGCAATGCAGTGTTCACTGGATGTTTAAACTGTTCTTCATACAGCCTCCAGTTAATCCAAAATGCATCCATTGAACCACTGGCAATACATTGTCGAAATACCGAACAGATAAAGGGGATTAGCTGAGAAGGACTGGAACAGAAAATCTCATTATATGCAGATGACATGGTACTGTATATATCGGACCCAGAAAATTCTGTGCCTGCAGTCTTAGCAGCACTCACAGAATTTCAAAAGCTCTCTGGTCTCAGAATTAATCTGAATAAAAGTGTACTCGTTTCGGTGAATTCTCAAGCATATAATATTAGATTAGACACCCTTCCTTTTATCATTGCAGAACAGTTTAAATACCTCGGGGTAAACATCACAAGTAAACATAAAGTTCTATATCAACAAAATTTCGTCGTCTGCATGGAAAAAATTAAACAAGACTTGCATAGATGGTCAACCCTTCATCTCACACTAGCTGGAAGAATTAACACTGTTAAGATGAATATTCTTCCTAAGCTCCTTTTTTTATTTCAAAACATACCAATATACATTAATAAATCGTTCTTTAAGCAATTAGATTCAACAATAACCTCATTTATTTGGAATTCTAAACATCCACGCATCAAAAGAGCGACTCTACAAAGACAAAAGGCAGAAGGCGGCATGGCTCTACCTAACTTCCAGTTTTATTACTGGGCGGCAAATATACAGTCGATAAGAACCTGGACACAAATAGAAGAACATACACAGGCATGGACCGCAATAGAAGTAAAATCCTGCAGTACTTCTTTGTATTCCTTGCTCTGTGCTCCAATAAACACACGTTATCGGCAATACACTAATAACCCAATTGTGCTCCACTCACTTAGAATCTGGAACCAATGTAGAAAGCATTTTAAGACGGAGAAGCTTCTTCTGTGGCACCCTGCAAAGAACCACCTCTTTCAACCCTCACAAACATATGCAGTTTTAATATCTGGAAAAATTTGGAATTAACTTGCTTAGAGATCTTTATATAGACAACGTCTTTGCATCCTATGAACAATTACATTCCAAATTTAACATTCCAGCTACAAATTTCTTTCACTATCTTCAAATCAGGAACTTTGTTAAACAGAACCTTCCAGATTTTCCTCATCTTGCACCCTCATCCACGCTGGAAAAATTATTGCTCAATTTCAAGGAGTTAGACTCCATCTCTACAATATATAAAATCCTTTTACAATCCCTTCCTTTCAAAGATCCAAGAGGACACTGGGAAAATGACCTCTCAATTAATATATCAGAAAAGGAGTGGAAAGTAGCAATGCAGAGAATTCACTCAAGCTCCATATGCGCAAAGCATACAATTATACAACTCAAAATTATATATCGAGCACATCTGTCTCGACTAAAACTCTCAAAATGTTTCCAGGGCATGATCCAACCTGTGACGCTGCAAAAGCTCCAGCCTCACTAGGTCACATGTTCTGGGCCTGCACCAAATTAACATTATTCTGGACAAAAATTTTTAATTACCTCTCAGACAGTCTTGGACTCACAATCCCTCCTAACCCATTAACAGCTGTGTTTGGGGTTCTTCCAGAGGGTCTTAAAGTGGAGAAAGACAAACAAATTGTGATTGCATTCACTACACTGTTGGCACGCAGACTTATTCTGATAAACTGGAAGAACCCAAACTCTCCTCTTTTAAGTCAGTGGGAAACTGATGTGTTATATTATTTAAAATTGGAAAAAATCAAATACTCAGTTAGAGGATCTGTGCAGACTTTTTCAAAACATGGCAGGATCTAATCAGTAATATTTTGAAATGATTTTATAAAGCACAGAGAATTTGTTGATTTAGGTATTTTTAAAAGCCTTAAATTTTACACCGTTTGGCTTGCTCTCTCTCTCAAGGGTGGGGATCGATCTGTTCTTAGTATAATTCTTTTTTTTTTTGTAAAAACGTGATTGCTATGTATTGATTGTAATAATATTAATAAATTAAAAAAAAAAAAATTTTTGAGAAATATAGCTGTTTTCTAAATAAGCAGGATTCTGACAAATTAATTCATGCATTTATTTCTAGTAGGATTGACTACTGCACTGTGGTGTTCACTGGATGTTCAAACTGTTCTTTATACAGCCTCCAGTTAATCCAAAATGCTGATGCAAGAATTATTACAAGAACAAGAAAATACGAACACATAACTCCAGGTCTTAAATCTTTACACTGGCTCCCGGTTAAGTTTAGGGCAGATTTCAATATCCTCCTTTTAACATATAAAGCATTAAATGGCCAGCTTACTTGTCTGAACTTATCATGACTTACAAACCTGAGCGCACATTAAGATCTCAAGATGCCGGTCTGCTTAGGATTCCAAGGATTAATAAAATAACAGTGGGAGGTCGAGCTTTTAGTTACAGGGCCCTTAAACTGCAGAATGGTCTGATTGCTACTATAAGAGATGCTCCTTCGGTCTCAGCTTTTAAATCTCCGCTGAAGACTCACTACTTCAGTTTAGGATATCCTGACTAGAGCTGCTGATTAACTGTCCAGACTGCATCTCTGTTGTTAGTCATTAGCACTAAAACATAAGCATCATGATAGTTATAATTGGATACTAACCCTCACCTATTCTGTTTCTCTTCTTGGTTCTCAAATGTGGCACTTGGTGCCACGGCCCATCTGCCAAGTTGTTTTGCCTGCCTAAGGTAAAGTCATCCCTGATGGAAGATCGCAGGAATCATGTGGTAGAGGGGTCCTTTCATCGGATTGGTTGGCCCAGCTCTGTTTCAGCCATGGAATGGCCAAGTGGGGGAGGCAGCTTGATGGCCGAGGTCTCCAGGACTCTAAACAAATCCAAATCATATTATGTGATATCATCTACTGTTAAATTCTGCTCCGTACTTGTACATTTTTTATTTTTATACTGTATTGAGGATTTGTTCTGTTCTGTGTATTGTACTGTATTATATTGACCCCCTTCTTTTTGACACCCACTGCACGCCCAACCTACCTGGAAAGGGGTCTCTCTTTGAACTGCCTTTCCCAAGGTTTCTTCCATTTTTTTCCCTACAACGGTTTTTTTGGGAGATTTTCCTTGTCTTCTTGGAAAGTCAAGGCTAGGGGGGCTGTCAAGAGGCAGGGTCTGTTAAAGCCCATTGCAGCACTTCTTGTGTGATTTTGGGCTATACAAAAATAAATTGTATTGTATTGTATTGTAAAAACGCCATATGTTATATTCCTGTTATCAACTGCTATGTAAATAGTTTTGATTGTACTTTTTGCCTCAGCATTTTTCTTTTGTCCTATGGACATTATACGGGGACAGTCCCCAACTCTTTCCCATTGTGGAAATGTTTTGTTTTATCACAATGAGTATGTCTGACACCTCACAGACAGCCTGAAGTGTCTGCAGAGCTCTAAAGCTAGCAGCTGCAAGTTCAACAGGAGGTATAGATTTCACACACTTGGCTTTCCTACTAAATGTAGAGAAAAAGAAACATAAAAGTTAAAGATTTACCAGACACACCTAGGTTACTACTCCTTTTAGTTAAATAACAACAATAACCAAAAATATAGACATACAGACTTTTACCCTAACTGGGAGATTTGACACAGTACAACCTCTGAATTTAAGTATAAAGCAGAAATGATACTTGAATTTTGTTCAGTTTCTGTTGTTTTCAGAGCAGGAAGCAATTTTTGTCTTGAAGACTTAGGGCCCACAAATGATTTCTTTGGCAGATGTGGAAGCAAAGTACACTTTGTGTTGTGTTGTCCAAGTCTCTCTATTTTACTGTATCTTTCAATGTCGGTCTGTACCGCTAAGGGTTAGCTGTCAGTTTCCTTTCTACATACAGTGCAGGACAGGTACAGCCCAAAATTTGGATTAGTAGTAAATTAAAGAAAAGTCCACAGTGGGTAAGTAAAGAGAAAAAATAGAAGCCACAAAAGATAAAACAGCTGTATAAGACTTATGATTCCAATGCTAACTGTAGGGTGTATAAGAGCATGAGGGAAATATTAAGAAGGTGTAAAAAGACTCAAAAACAAGCATAAAGGTTTGGGGAGTCCTCCCTATATACTTGAGATTGGTGGGAAAAAATAATGATTTTCACATAGTTCAATAGGGGACTGAAAAAGGGATTTAAGATGGTGGAAACAGGAAGAGCGAGGATCTTGTGGGACCGGATCTGGAAGTGACATTGTCAGGGTGCTCTGTTTTGAGAGGAAGAAATTAAATCATTGTGTGGTGGGTTCTTCTGATGGTCTGCAAAGGGAAATAAAAGGAGAAAACATCAGAGGACAACCCCAGTTGTCAGCTGAGAAATACTTCTATTTGAGTCCATAAGCTGTCTACCATTGGTGCATGTGCAACAAAGAATATTAGAGAAGCTAAAAGGCAGTTAGAGAGGAATATAGCAGATAAGGTGAAAGATGACCAAAAGAAATTCTTTCAGTATTTTAGTAGTAAAAGAAAAGTCAAGGAGGAGGTGAAGTGCATCAGGAATAGTAAAGGGGAATTAAAAAATACAGACAGTGAAATAGCAAATGCTCTAAACTCACATTTTTTTTAGGTCTTCTCATGTGAGGAAATAGAAAACCTCCCATTGGAGGTACTGAATGATTTGGAAATTGTGGAGGGAGAAACACTGCTTAGACAAACAAATTACCAGGACCAGATAACATTTACCCTCTAGTTCATAAGGAGGTTATTGAGTACATATATTGATGCATATTTTTGAGAAGTCCCCGGGAAATTCAGAAGGATTGGAAATGGGAAATATTATCCTAAAATATAGAAAACTTTATCAAGCAGATCCAAGTAACTATAGGCCAATAAGATTAACGTGCATCACAGGAAAATTATGGAAGAAATTATTTAGGATAAGATTGAGTAAAACATGGCAAAATCAAGAGTTTTACTGAACAGTCAGCATGTTCCACAGGGTCAGTACTAGGACCACTGCTATTTTTAATTTATATAAAGGATTTGGATAGGGATATAAGTAACAAGCTGGTTAAGTTTGCAGATAATACCAAACTAGGCAGATTGGTAGATAATTTAGAATTCTTTGAATCATTACAGTGGGACTTGGACATCACACAGGCTTGGGTAGAATTGTGGGAGATGAAACTTAATGCAAGCAAATGTAAAGTATTAAACACAGGAAGTAAAAATTGTGAAATTTGAATACACAATAAGAGGTCTAATGATTTGAAGTACACTATATGAGAAAGAAATAGGAGCCAAAGTGAACTTGTCACTATTAACTTCAAAACAGTGTTCTGAAACCATTAAGGTAGCTAACAAAATGTTAGGTTATATAGCATGATGTGTGAGATATAAGGAGGTTATGCTGAAGCTTTATAATGCAATTGTTAGATCTCACGCAGAGTTGAACATTTTTGATCTGCATACTATGAAAAAGACAAAGCAGCAAAAGAAAAAATCCAGAAAAGAGCGTCTAGGCTGAGGAGGAAAATAATATATTCTATCTCTTAGGCCTGAGAACTGAACTGAAAGCCTCGATTGCTATGCCAGAGAAAAAAGGACAAGGCCTCTTTGTCCTAAAGTCCTCTGTCCATCCAGTCCATGGCTGTACTTTTGAGTGCTTCCACCGTGAGAGAATAATCTGGAGGTAACAATAGATAAGTATTTTGGTTTGCAGTGCACATTGAAAGCACTTGTTTCAAAAATTTCATAAAGACAACGGCTGAAATGGTTAGGTGAATAAAAGACAAGAATGTGCAAGGAGATGATTAAAAGATCACCAGATCTCCTGTAAACAATAAGACTGGACACACAGATATTTCAAGGGTAAATTCTGAACCTAGGAGATGTGAGAAACAATAAGAGTGTAAGTAGAATAGACCTTTATTTAGATAAGTTATTTGGGTGTAAGTAAGCAAACCAATCAGAATAAATGTATGCATTAATCAGAAGTGTTATGTAAATTCAGTTGTTTTTAAAATAGACCTCTGCCCTTATTTCTTTCATCATTCTGTGACAGACTACTGTGATGAATGCTCCCTCTTCAGCATATGCTGAGGAGGGTAAATAAATTATGCAATGGACAAGCTTCCTCCTGCCTGATTACTGACTCAAAGAGGTTTTTAGCAAACTTGTCCCAGTAGAAGATAAGTTGCTTTCTTTAACTACATTTCCTATTTGATTTTTTCCACAGCACCAATTTATATGTTCCACACCATTAACCTCATAGACCTTCCCGTTATCACCATTCACACATGTGAGCTATCCCAAGAATTTACCAGTCAATTACCAGGTAAAGGAATGTATGAACAACTCTGTGGTTTACCAAGATAAGGATTGTCACAAAAGCCACGATGAGACAAAGCAAGGTTTGGGGCAGCCATCCATATAATTTGTTTTCCTGGCTGCAAATTGTCTTGTCAAATGATAGCACTGCTGTGCACAAAACCGAGTCCAATACTGAACTGAGGGCATAGGGGAAAGGTGGAGGTTTTTAAAGGGGAAGACAGGAAGTGAGATCGTAGGGGCCGGGCTCATTGAGGTCTTCAGCCATTGGTTCGAGCCCAGACGTGACATCACAGGGGCCGGAGCCGGCAAGGTCTCCTTCGATAGGCTCAGTCCCGGAAGTGACATCAGGAAAGCCCGACAGAATCTCCCGTGAATGGTTTGCAGGCAAGGAAGAAAAACAGTCAGTGCACTCTGCCACATCCTGGTGTGTCTCAGAACTGTCCTTACCCAAGCCCTTTAGCTGCCTCCCATGCACACGTGTGTCACAAGATGTAATACAATATGGAGAAATCTATGAGCAAATTGCTGAATAAAGCATGCAAAAATGAACAAATGTCATATAGAAGATAGCCTGACAGGAATGCAAGTGAACCAATCATAAGAGACAGCAGGAAAAAAAATGTGTTCACTGGAAACACTTTCTGCTGTGTAAGTTTTTTTAGTTTACTGCTTATTGGTCTGGTTTATGTTAAATAAGTAGACTAGGACTGTAGTCTAGCAAATAAAGGAATGTTTAAATTTGCCATATTTTTTGTTAAAAGGGTGGCATGCTGAGGAAATGGTTGGGACTGTTACCTCACTGCCATGCAGACCAAGGTTTGAGTTCTAGACTGATCACTGTTCTATTGGAACTGAAATGCTGCCTATCTCTTTTTGTGTTTTCTCCCTTTAGTCTATCTCCTTTCCACATCACAAAAATATAAATGATCCATCCATCTATTTTATAAACCTGATTTATCCTGAAAGGGGTGGCAGATTAACTGGTGGCTTCAGACTGGTCCAGTATAAATGACTGTAATTATGTGAATAAGTATGCCCTGTGCTAAAAGTGTTCTGCCTTTGATGCACATAACATTTTCAAACCCATGTATGGTTGTTCCAATTGCTTATGAATTGTGATGTACACATTGATATCTCAAGATGCCAGTCTTCTTCTGATTCTAAGGATTAATAAAATAACAGTGGGAGGTCGAGCTTTTAGTTACAGGGCCCCAAAGCTGTGGAATGGTCTGCCTGCTATAAGATGTGTCCCTTCAGTCTCAGCCTTCAAATTCTGGCTGAAGACTCACTATTTCAATTTAGCATACCCTGACTAGAGCTGCTGATTAACTGTGCATATTACATCTCTGTTGTTAGTCAATAGCACTAAAACATAAGTAATATGATAGTTATAATTTTTTACTACCCCTCACCTATTCTGTTTTTCTTATTAGTATCTTAATGTGGCACTTGGTGCCACTGGTCAACTGCCAGGCTGCTCTTCTGTTGATGGAAATGTCTTCTCGGAATCATTGGATGGAAAAATTCTCTTATCAGTTTGTGCGGCCAACACAAACTCCACTATAGAATACCCAGGCAAGGTCTCCAGGGCTGTGAATTTGTTTTTAACTTTCTCTATTACAGTTTTAATCTCCTACGTTGTCAACTGGCCATAGTTAAATCAGTTAATGTATGATCAGTGTCATGCACGAGCGCATCGGGAGCAGTTGAAGGACCTGACGTGCACCGCGATAAGACCCGCCAGGTGACAAAGGCAGCGTACTAACCTCTGTCTCTCTTGTTTCTCAGAAAACACGAAGCGCCGCCGTCATAAACCAACCTGGAGTAAACAGCGGTCTACACTTCCGGGTTCCTTTCTTCCCTCTGGTCCCCCAAAGATGACATCAAACTCCCATACACCATCACGCCTTCCCAGCAACCATCATGGCTGATTTCCGGTCCTCTCCTTTATATTGTCCCTCCAAACCCGCCATCTTTGTCTTATGATTTCATGCAATTTTTGTCTGAGAAGAAGACCTTTGTTTTTTGTTACAATATACGGGGCTCAAAACCCTGAACCTTTTATGCGATTTGTGTGCTTTCTTTACAACAGATATTGTCAGTTTCCATTTATGTTGATTCAGTTTCTTCCTTGTTATTAGTGTGTTTTAACATATCTGTATTTTTATGTGTACCAGTTCTATATTTAGTAATTAGTATAATCTATTTAAATACTTGTATATTAACTGTGAATTTTTCACAGTGCTCTGCACCTACACTCATTGGAGGACACTATGAAAAAATATGTTGTATTGTATTGCATGGTACTGTAAAAACCTATAGCAAATGCAGAGTGATCTGATCTGAATACAAATATCCTACAAGGGTGCGATCATCTCTGATAAAAGATTACACTTCCTACTTGTGTCAGGCCAGTTTGCAATTCTGGTAGACTCATGTTGCAAAATTTTCACTCACTTGTTTAATATGGAAAGTCACAGCTGTGGTCAGTACAGCAACAGAGTGACAAAGGGCACACAGAGCAAGATGTGTACAAAGAAACAGAGAAAGAGGAAGACAGCAAATTTCAGATGAAATAAGAGTCATTCTAATTTATAATATAATCAACCATGAAATGAGTATGTGGAAAGCATATATACTGTTGCTGGAATCATCCAAAACTTTAGAACTGAAAAGGTAACTAGGAGAAAATGTAAAGTAACTTGGAAAATTACATGCATGTTTGAGTATGACTTAATGTAGCATAGGTTGCGTGTAGAATTCAGAGAAGACAAGAGGCTGCCAGGTAAAATCAACTGCTAACCCTGGTCCAAGACTGAAACAGTGAACATGGTGTTGAAAAATAACACCCTAAGACTTAAATACATTTTACAGGATAGTGCAGTCTTTAACAACATAGTCTACATATCTGCAGTGTATCTAATCTCCATATGATAGTGCAGTAGCATGCATTTGTCATGTACAAAGGTTTAGGGGAGTAGTTTCACACTATACAGGACTGTAAGAGAACTGCACAATATCCTTATCACTCTACTGCTGGCCCAAATTAGTTGATGAGACAAGATTCAATCTACAAGGCAACTACAGAGAAGATAGGGCAGGGAGCAATAGTGGGAGTCCTAGGCCAAACGAGTGGGAATGTCACGGTGCTACAATCAGTCTCCAAGGGATTGTCAATCAGCATACAATTTTTGAACCACACAACTCAACACATCTGCTGGCGTTGCTTGATACGCTACATGATCTGACTGTACCAACTCAGGGCCTCAGATAACACTTACATGTATTTTGTAATTTGTTGACAATGTAAGCATTCACCAAGCAATGGTTTTGAGGAAATGGTTCACCAACCACTCTCAGATGTAGGTCTTCTTTATACTCCACCATATTCTCCATTCTGTAGTCCAGCTGAGAAATATCTGTCTGCATGGTGATGGAAGGTTTACAACCGTAAGCCTTATGAGTAAGTCAGTCTAATCCAGACAGTGGAAGTGACCTGTGATGATGTTAATGAAGATACTGTATATGCCAAACATGGATTCATTGTGCTAGGAGATTTTTTCTCTGCTGCTTGGCTAGGGAAAACATCAACTGTGATGCAGATGACTAAATCCACAAGACAGACAGGGCTGTTTCTGAATGCAGGATTTTTTATTTATTTTTTTGCCTTAATATAGTAGATGTGTTTGGCAGTTTGCAGTTATACAGATCTTTAATGCAGATCATGGTCATGGGAGCAATGGCCTATACAAGCTGCATTGGGTGTATAGTGGGAAAAAACCCTGAACAGGGCATTAGTCCATCAGAGGGTCTGTTCCCACACATACTCGTACACACACATTA
Source organism: Polypterus senegalus (assembly GCF_016835505.1). Taxonomy (NCBI): domain Eukaryota; kingdom Metazoa; phylum Chordata; class Cladistia; order Polypteriformes; family Polypteridae; genus Polypterus; species Polypterus senegalus. The sequence continues at coordinate 10,821,116 of NC_053161.1, read as the reverse complement.
ACACAGATTTAATTTACGGTTATCAGTTAACCTGACATGGATGTCATTGGGATTATGACAGGAATATTGGAATATAAACACACAAGGCTTTTGATATACTGTAGCAACAAAACTATGATATAATTTAATGGAAAGTGGGGTCAAACAATTTTTTGCTGAGATGTGTGGGGTTTGAGATGGTAGAAAGGACTTTCTTTGGGCATCTCTTGTCATCTCCTCTGGTCACTGTTTGACTTGTACAGCCTGAGAACAGTTTACTTGTTGGGGAGTTTTAAAGCAGCATTTTTCTATAATGTTACTTGTCACTTCATTCACAATTCAATATAATCCCTGGAGTCCCCTTATTTTGCTGCTATTTCAGGCCTTAGTGTTTTTGATCCAGCAAGAATTTCTTGTCACACCCACAACATTTCTTCACTTCCTATTTTCAAATCATGTTCCTTTTTTTTCTTTCAGTCTTCTTCTTTAAGTGTTTTTAGCTAATGTTATTTACCCATCTTTCCTTTACAGTTTCCACTTCTGATAAACTGTATACTGTTTAATCTGCTCACTAATGGTGCTTTCACCAAGTACTCACTTCTTGACACAAAAACTAATTCAGATTTAGGACTCACAGCATACACTAATTAATATTGTTATTTTTGCCTTCCTTTACTTTCCTGTTAAAGTGTTTGAGTCATATACACCCACACATAAGGGCAAGGAAACAGAGAAAGTTAAACAAAAGCATTACACACCTATATAGCTAAACAAGCAGGCTCATGTAGAAATAAATCATTGTGAAGCAGTTCAAAATCACCATGTCTCTGATCATTTGCTACCAATTTCTCTGTTCACCAACATCAGTCCTCCAGCACCAGTTATTGTTGTTGTACTGTATATTTGACAGACCCCTCTCTTTACTCAAGATGATTTACACTATCAGAATGCCTTGCAATTATTAACAGTATACATATAACTAAATTTAGAGGACTTGCTCAGGGTACCACAGTCAGTTTGAGGCTGGAGTTCAGGGAACAACTTTCTGGTTCAAATACTACATGACTTGGCTACCTTGTGTCCTTGGCAATCCATCACATTTCCATGAACTTACATCCTCACCTCAAACCTCTGTCTGTTCTTCCTCCTAATTGTTTGCAACTGTCACTTAGCAAGCCCAGCTCACAATATTTCTCCAGAGAGTATTACATGCCAGAATCTGCTCTGTTCTGTAGCTTTTCAATTGTTAGGTTATCTGTATGAAATTGTTTCTGTGCATTTCGTGCAGTCAGTTTTACAGGTTGACAACCTGAGTCTAAAAATACTGACTTATTGTCAACAACAACATTTATTTGTATAGCATGTTTTCATACAAATGATGTAGCTTAAAGTACTTACAAGATGAAGAAATAAAAAGAAGAAAAAATATATAAAAATTTAGCAATAATAATTAACAAAGAATAAAGTAAGATGCAATGGCCAGGGAGGACAGAAAAAACAAAAAAACAAAAAAAATTCAGAGGGCTGGAGAAAAAACAAAATCTGCAGGGGTTCAATGGCCATGAGACCGCCCAGACCCCACTAGGCATTCTACCTAACATCAATGATCTCAATCAGTCCTCATGGTTTTCAGGGTTCACATGGAAGAACTTGATGATGACGGTCATATGGACTTCTTAATCCATCAATGTAGGGACATCATGGTGCTTTGATCAGGTGGTGGTGGCGCAGATTCCCACCAAAAAAAACAGAAAGAGAACAGCAGAGAAACTAGGGATTATTATAGATTTAAAGATAATTAAATGCGCATACAGAATATCAGAGTTACACTAAAATGAAGCTATGAAAAAGCCATGTTAAAATAATGGGTTTTTAGCTGTTTTTTAATGTGCTCCACCATATTACTCTGTTGAATTTCTATCGGTAAACTATTCCAGATTTTATGTTTAATAACAGCAGAAGGCTGCCTCACCACTTCTTTTAAGTTTAGCTCTTGGAATTATAAACAGACACTCAATTGATCTATGGTTACGATTTGTAGTGTAAGGTAAAAATCATTATGAAATATAGCATGGAGCGAGATTATTTAAGGCTTTGTAAACGATAAGAAGTATTTTAAAGTCAATTCTAAATGATGTGGGTAACCAGTGTAGTGACATCAAAACTGGAGATGTGCTCGGATTTTCTTTTCCTAGTTAAGATTCTGGCAGTTGCAATTGATTGATGTCTTTTTTGGGTAAACTTGAGAGGAATGCGGTGCAGTAATCGACTAAAAACAAAAGCGTGAACTAATTTTTCAGCATGTTGCAAAGTTATAAGGGGTCTAATTTTTGCTATATTTCTCAAGTGAAAAAATGCTGTCCTAGTACAGTGGAACCTTGGTTTACGACCATAATTCGCTCCAAAACTCCGATTTGGTCGTGAACTGAAGTAATTTCCCCCATAGGATTGTATGTAAATACAATGAATCCGTTCCAGACCGTGCAAACTATATGTAAACATATTTTTTAAAGATTTTTAAGCACAAATATAGCTAATTATACCTTAGAATGCACAGCGTAACAGTAAACTAAATGTAAAAACATTGAATAACACTGAGAAAACCTTGAATAACAGAGAAAACTAACACTGAAAGAGTTTGCGCTATAGTGCTACGAACCGCTCGCTAAAAACAATTTTTTTTAATGGGTTTTAAGCACAGCAAAAAAAATGAACATTTGAAAAATCCTAAGTTAATAAGCCACCAAGAAAAGTAACATTGCCACAATGCACACTACGAACTGATCGCTGTAAACAGAAGTGAAATGGAGGTTAAAATCCAATAGTAAAAATTCTTCATTAAATACAACAAGCTTGAAACAATGCTCGGACCTGTCTCTTTAAAAACAAGCCTGGTGCATTCTTTAACTGCCTTCTCGACCTTATGCGTCCAGCCATCTCTCTCTCTGTCTCTCGCACGCGAGTGTGTGTGTGCCTCTCTCTCGCGCGTGTCAGTGTGTGTGTCTCTCTCATGCGCGTGTCAGTGTGTGTGTGTGTTTGTGTTTGTGTTTGTCTCTCTCGCGCGTGTCTGTGTGTGAGTGTGTCTGTGTGTGTGTGTGTGTCTCTCTCTCTCTTTCTCTCTGCACAGGGAATGCACAGGGAGAGACTGAACACGTGCGAAAATCATCAGCCTGCACAAACCGAAAGGCAAACTTTTTGGTCGTAAACCGATTTGTACGTGTTCCGAGACGTTCGTGAACTGAGGTTCCACTGTATTTTGATTAATATGTGACTTAAAATTTAGGTCAGAGTCAATAATTAACCCTAATTTCTTTACCTATGCCTTAACTTTCAAGCCTAGTGGATCAAATTTATTCTAATATCCTCATTATATCCATTTTTGCCAATCACTAAGATTTCAGATTTCTCATTATTTAGTTTGAGAAAATTACTACTCATCCATTCAGAAACACAAGTAAGACATTGGGTCAGTGGACCAAGAAACTTGGCATCATCAGGCGCTATTAATAAATTCATTTGTGTGTCGTCAGGATAGCTGTGGTAGATTACATCATTCCTTAAGATAGTCTGACCTAATGGAAGCATGTGAATCGAAAAGAGCAGCGGACCCAGGAAAGATCCTTGTGGAACACCGTATACAATACCATGTGTCTTTGAAGTATAATTACCACAACTATGTCAGCGGCAGCTCTCACTTTAACTTTAAAATTTTCCACTTTACTATATACATTATTATCACTATTGTAGTAAGCATTTCAAAAGGACTGGTTGCTTAAAATGTTTGTAAACTTTGAAGCTGCAGATGAATCAAAGAAGTGTTTTTTAACAATATGCTTCTCATTCATTTTCTCTATCAGTATTTCTATATTAAATAGTAATTGAAAATGATCTGATAAACCGATATCCACAATCTGCCTCACATCAACTTTTAATCCTTTACTAATCACTAAATCCAATGTGTGCCCTCCTTTGTGTGTTGGCTGACTAACGTGCTGGCTCAGATCAAAAGAGTGCATGAGGTTCGTGAATTATTTTCCTTTTGGGTCACAAATCTTTGAGAATTGCTCAAAGAAAGACACATTATATTTAGGAGGTCTATACATGGACAATACTAGAGACTGAGAAACTCCATGAATAACAATGGCAAGATACTCAAAAGACTTGAATGTACCAAAGCCGACATCTTTACATTTTAACTGACTTGAGTAAATATTTGCTGAACAGCTGTCTTTCTTAACTTGGCTGTAATTCCGAGGTGCAGATTCAATTAAAACAGCTGCACCACCAGAGGCAAGCTACGTTTCACTTAACGTAATAAAATCAATTTTACTATGACTAATAAGATCATTGATGGAAAACGTCTTCTTGGTTAATGCTCTAACATTTAATAAGACCATATTTAAGGTCTTGGAAGTGCAGAACTGAATTATCGGAGAGTTACAGCTGTTCAAAATGGTAATTATCCTATTTGTATTAGCACCACTTTGTGCAGATTTTTTATTTAATCTATAGTCTGTTTTTATAGTTTTAATAAAATGCACATCACATCTAGAGGTGAAATAGTAATTAAATTATTTGCATTTATCCCGCACTGTCTGGATTTTTTACATGAACTGAGGTTGTTTATTAAAGTATTGAAACAGTGCACTTTTGATGAATAGTTCGCTATGGAGTTATCAAGTCCTAGCAAGGCATTATGGAAAGAATTAGAATTAAAAGTACATAGTCAAGATAGATGAATTACCTTAGAGATATTTTCGGAGATGACCTGGGTACCAAATCTATTAGAATGCAGACCATCCCGCCTGAAGATACACGGCCTCTCCCTGAAGAGATCCCATTTGTCCACAAACCTGATGTTTTGTCCCTCACAGAAGCCTTTCAGCTAGATGTTTAATGACGACTGTAGTACTCAGTCAAACCATATAACTGAAACAAAGTGTCCTTGTTTTTTCATGAGTGCATATTAATTACAAAATATTAAAGTAATAATATAGCACAAAACAAATGTTTAATGTAGATTTATTTTTCTATGACATAAATGACAAATAAACAACACAAAACAACACAAATATTTACTAGATTAAAAATAACCCAATAACAAAACATAGCACTAACTCCAATGTCATTTTACTGATGCTTAATTAAAACTCGAAATGTATTAACAACTTTAGAAAAGGATGAATGGATAAATAACAACAAACAAGTGCAAATGTAACGGAGTCATTTTATATATATAGAAAATAATCAAATGAAAAACTCAATAGGAATAGTGTCAGAAAGAAACTGTAAGCTTATTTTGCCATATAACTAAAACAATGTGTCTTTATTTTTTCATGAGTCGATATTCAAGTGAAGTCAAGTTGGGGAGAATGCTCTAGTACAGTGTGTTGCCGCACCCACAGCACAAAAAAATAAATCGGGATCCTGGTTGGCAACCCCCAGGCAGACAAGTGGTCCAGTCCCACCCTCCGGAAATGACCCTCTAACTGCTGCATCCAGATGTTATGTGGGCAACCCCTTGGCCTGGTCCAGCCACTCGGGTCCCCAACAATGAGGATCTTACAAGCCAGATCATCCTCGGGGAAATGCACCACATGGCCGTAGTGCCGTAACTAATGCTCCCTCACAATGCAGGTAATGTGCCTCATTCGGGACTCCATAAGCAACCGTTTATTCGACACAAAGTCAAACCAATGGTACACAAGGATTTTCCGGAGTGACACAGTACCAAAGGAGTCCAGTCTTCGTCTCTGGTCACTGGAGAGCATCCATGTCACGCAACCATATTGTAAGATTGGAAGCACCAGGACTCTAAAGACTTGGACTTTCGTCCTTTTGCATAGATATTGGGAGCACCACAAAACCCTTTCCAGCGACCTCATGACCCCCCATGCTCTCCCAATTCGTCTACTTTCTTCATAGGAAGGGTCACTAGACACATGAATGTCACTGCCAAGGTAAGTAAACCTCTCAACAGGGTTAACACTATCTCCGCAAACAGACACACTGCTGATGGCTGTGCCTAACAGGTCATTAAAGGCCTGGATCTTGGTTTTTATCCAGGACACTCGCAAGCCCAGACACCCAGACTCCTCTCTCATTCTCACGAGTGCCCCGATCAGAGCCTCCATTGACTCCGCGAAGATCACAGCATCATCAGCATAGTCAAGATCCGTGAATCTTTCTTCACCAACAGATGCCCCACAGCCGCTGGACCCTACGACCTTGCACAACACCCACTCCATACAAGCACTGAACAGAGTAGGAGCAAGAACACACCCTTGATGAACCCAAGAATCAACTGGGAAAAACGCAGAGGTCCTGCCTCCACTCTGCACAGCACTTACGGTACCAGTGTATAGACTGGCCATAATAGCCAGCAACCTCAAGGGCATCCCGCAAACCCTCAGGTTCAACTGAGTCGAATGCTTTACAAAAATCAACAAAGGCTGCAAAGAAACTCTGCTGATATTTGCGTTTGCGCTCCATGAAAACCCTCAGTGCCAGGATGCAGTCGATGGTAGACTTCTTAGGCATAAAACCAGACTGTTCCGGTTGCTGGTAGGTGAGCAAGTGATCACGGATCCTATTGGGGATGACCCTAGCGACCTTACCCGGCACAAAGAGCAGTGTTATCCCCCTGTAGTTTCCGCAATCCAGGCGATCACCCTTTCCCTTTCCAGATAGGGATGACAAGTCCCATTTTCCAGTCAGTTGGGATGATGCCAGTCTCCCAAATGGAAGCAAAGATTGCTTGCAATGCCAGGAGAACAGCCTTACCACCAGTCTGGAGAAGTTCACCCCGGATACCACAGATCCCTGCAGCCTTTCCTCCCCTCAGCTGGTTCACCACCTGTGCAATCTCAGTGAGATTGGGTGGAGGATCAGCCTCAAGAGCCATGGACCCAGAGATATCCAATGTCCTAGCCGGTGGATCAGCTTTGAACAACTACTCAAAGCAGCCAGCCCAGCGGGTCACAACTGCAATGTCATCCGTAATTAATTTTATGTTAATTACAAAATATTAAAGTAATAATATAACACAAAATAAATATTTAATGTAGATTTACTTCACAAACTGTCAGACTATGTCTAGCAGGATGTATTAGGTCCACAGCTGAATCATGTTCAGTGCTACCCTGTGGAAAGGTTACTTCACCTAAAGTGCTGCACCACAGCTATAATAGTGACAAAATAAAAACAGAAATCAATAATGGCACAAATAATCATTTTTCAATATACAAATCCACATTTAGGTTTTGTTGGGAGACCCAAAATAAAACTCAACAGGGTGCTGGCTCTACTCTGGTTGTTATCTTCTCCAGATGCTGTACGTGTGTGTTGAGATTTAGAGTGGAGAAGGTTATGGAGGGCAGCAATTCAAAAGTTCCAGCAGTTGTGGTGCTCCAGCATTTTGGGGGTCCAGTGGTTGGGGTATCTCAAATGCCAGTGTAACTTTAAGCTAATACTGATTTGGTACAGATAACCATTCAACAGCTTTCTTTAACTTTTTACTGACAGAGCCCAAGAAATGCTTTGTCACAGTTTTAGGTGGCACAGCCCAAAAAAGATTTAACATACAGGCAAGCAATGCATAACAAAAAGTTACGTGATCACTGTAACACAGTGATACTAATAAGCAGTAGTAAATATATAAAAATATTTATATATATATACTGTATATTGTACATGAAAGAATTATATTTCATAAACAGGCAATGGCAAATAAATACACAGACTAAAGTAATGCATTAAATATTATTACAGCTTTTTCTAAACATTTACACATGATTTCTGAAACTACAGCTCATTTTCCCACTTTATCTAGGACTGCCAAGTCAGAGGTTTTCTTTCTTTTTTTTAATTATCACAATTTTTAGTCATTCTGTGTGTGTTCAGTCTAAAGCATCTATCTATCTATCTATCTATCTATCTATCTATCTATCTATCTATCTATCTATCTATCTATCTATCTATCTATCTATCTATTTCCTTTTTACTTAGAAAACTTCTATATGAAGTCAAAATTCCCCCTGTGGACAAATAATGTTCAATCTATAACTATGAACTTTGTTAGAATTCATATTTTTGCATCAAACCTTTACCCATACAATATCAAATGAACTGCTCCTCTGAAGCACCAGCTACACACTGACAGGATAAATACAGAACACCACAATCCCTTTTGCATTTTCAGCAGTGCACAGAAGTCTGTCATAAATGGTTCCAAACATCTTCAAACATTTCTTCAAATATACATACATGTATTCAATATAAAACATAAATAGACCAAGGAAAGCATTTTTTTTCTAAAAACAATACATTTTTACCAATTATTGGGCATGAGCAATAGGCCTATATATAACATGAATAAAGAAGAAGATAAAAAAACAGGGAAAAAAGAAAAGTAAGAAAAGAACTAGAAAGTAAAAAATCGGCTACATCTTGTCTCCTGTTTGGGTATGACCACAGTACTTCATCTACACTGCAAGTGATGTCCTCTCTGCCAAAACAGTGGGGAATTATTGTCTGGAGTGACGTATCCTCCCCTGTCATGCCCCCTCATCTATTTTCCCACAGGCCTACTCCATTGCCTGGAGAAAGGCTGGTGATTATGCACCTTCCCACCCCCATGATGAGAAAAATTCTTCAGTGGGATTTAGGAATAGTGAATATGTTAGGATATACAGCATGAAAAATAACTGATGGTCAATGAACCAATTTCAAATTGGAGTCACATCTATCATTCTCAGGCCATGGTTAACCACATGATCAGCCAAGATGATGTTCCTCCTTTGTCTTCTTCCATATCCTTGTCCTTGTCACAGCTCTCCACTCCTAGCAATATATGCCTCCATTGTTGTCCAAACCAACAGAACTAATGTAAGAATTAGGTGTAGACAGATGGCAATGAGTGTGCCATTTTGAATGGTAGTGTTTTCAAAGTTGAAACAAATGAGATTTCAGTTTTGGTAGTTGTGTTTAATGTAGTTAGATTTGATATCTGTGTAGTTTGGTAGCTGTAGATCATAATAAATGTTGCTGGGCCACCTTAATTAATGAGCAGGTCAGATATCCTAGTGGCCCTAACTACTTCAAACTAAAACCATGGGGAATAATAACACATTTCTGTTTCTGTTCCCATCATATGACAATGGTGAGGTGTACCCGTGATCAGTTAAGTAGGGAGTATACACATACCTTGCCTTATAATATAACAACAACATAAGAGCATATTTGATAAGAGTAGGCTATTCAGCCCAAAATACCTCATCAGTTCACTATTCACTGAACTTTTGCAAAAATCATCTTTCTTGATAACTTATTTCACATTTCTTTGATTTTTGGTGTGAATGAAAACGTTCACACATTTGTGGAAAATGTACCTTTAACTGTCTTCCATCTGTGTCCCCATGTTGTTGAGGATGAATTCAACTTAAAGGACACGTTCAGTATTTTTGAAATCATACAAGTTATTGCTTCAAAAATACGGTATATACTTTATGTATTTTATGCAAAATTGTGTTCTAAATATAACAACTACTATTACTTTTAAAAAAATATCTTGACCTTGTTAGTGCTATACAATAGAGGCTAATGGGGCATCACCGGAAAATAAAAGTTAAAAACTTACTTAATACATCCAAAATTACATAGACATTGTAAAATAATTTACACATGTTATTTTTGAACAAAAAGCATCAGTATTATTAAATTTAGCCATTTTAAAAGAAGACAAGCTGTGCTCACCATCTCCGCATTTGTCTACTTCAGCACTAATTTTTAACCACTCTGGGATGAGATTTACTTTTGAAAGACCAAATCGCAGTAAACTTTTCATTACATGTAGTTGGTTTTGCCTTGACTTACTTCTATACTTATTTGAGAACTCATGCAAGTGAATAGAAAATAAATGATAAAATATTTATTTCCAGTTCCCTTTTGTTCTCACAAAGATGTATTGAAAACATGGATGGCATGTTTTCTTATATTGAAACTTTTTTCTCTTCATCTGAAAGTTTTTAGAGTTTTATTTTCTGGTGATTCCTAATGCCCCATAGACTCCAATAAAGTGCCTGTGCAGACAAGATATTTTTTTTAAATTTACTTTAGAACACGATTTTGTATGGCAAATGCATATATACCATTTTTGTGAAGAAATAACTTCGACTTGGAAAAAAAAAACAACTTATCATTCAAGGCAGCAGCCAGAATTCACTGTATTAATTTCCAATATAATTCTGAACAATTCTCTCATGCCACCTCTTAACTTCTGTTTGTCTAAACTGCAAAGTTCCAACTCCTTCAATCTTTCCACATAGCTTATAGTTTTCTTTTCTGGAATCAGCCTGGCCACACTTCTCTGGACTTTCTCTAGTGTTGCTAGATCTTTTTTTGAAATACAGAGACCGGGATTACACAGAGAATTCCAGATTGTGGCCTCACTATTGTGTTGTATAGTTTAAGCATTGTGCTATATAACCTAACATCCTATTAGCCTTCTTAATCACTTCTGTGCACTGTCTGGATGAGAACAGTGATGAGTCCACTATTACTCATAAGTCCCTTTTAAAAGGAATTTCATGTTTCAGACCTCCCCATTTTTATTCAAGTATTTTTAGATATGTTTTGACTTCCTGTGCTTAATATTTTACAAGTTCACAAGTGCTCTATGAAGGACTCTACTTTGAATTGCTGTGAGGTTAGATTGTTATACTTGATAATCTGGTGACAGAGAGTGGTAATGTGTAGCATAGTGATTACCACACACAAGTAAGAATTTCACTGTACTCTGAACACTTGAAAATAATAACCCTTGTGGAGCCGACCGGGACACAGACAGGCGGACATGTTGTTACTCACCACCACACGTTTATTATGTACAATATTTACAATTAAATGGTCACTCAGACCCAGTTCAAATAAGTGCACAAACCCCAAACACAGGACTGGCCACACAATGCCTTCTCTTCGGGCCACCTCCACACTCTCTTCTGCCTCGTCCTGTTTCCACCCGACTCCAGCCCTGAATGAAGGGAGACGGCCCCTTTTATAGTCTCCTGGATGAGCTCCAGGTGATTCCCGGCATTCCCCTCTTGGCCACGCCCCAGCGTGGGGGAAGTGCCGGCTGTTCTCCCGGCAGCTCTTCGGGTGTCCTTATAAATCTTCCCCCCAGCACTTCCTGGTGTGGCAGAAGTGCTGAGGTCACAAGTCCCCAAAGCATTGGGGCGCCTCCTGACGGTGACCACGGGCCCCTACAGGGTGAGGCTTCCATGCCCTAAACCCGTGGCCACCAAAGCAACCAGGAAGGCGGCCCCCACGTGATCCCAGATGGGCGCACGCCCACTTTCCGGTCCTTCAAGGTGTCCCGGCCGGGTTGTGGCCCCTGGCATCCTTGACACCCTATAAAACTACATTCAAATAATGTGAAACACTGATGTGATTAGTTTCATTCCATTTATGCTCTTTGGTAATCATGAATGAATCAGTTTCCATGCATATTTCTTAACAAGGCAACATCCTCCCCCTAATCTTCAGCTCCCTTACACTGTAAAAGATTTCCACACACACTTTCTTTTCCAGTGACATCTTCACAGTTAATTCTTTTAAGCTGCATATTGAAATCAGCCATCATTAATTTTCTTGGAATGCTGTCTAAGATGCTAGATCTTTTGTAGAGATCTTTTTTTTTCATTTCCCAAGACAGCAGCAGTGAAAAATTGGCCTAGAACCATTCTTATAAAGGGTAAATCTGTTTTTCTGCTGAACCTTGGTGATTATGTCACTGATGGTTTCCCTTCAAACAATTTGCTTTGCTATCTTGTTTTGGTCCTTTTCACATCTGTTCCTCTGAGGACTTCACTGTTGTTTCCTGGGTTTTTAGTTTTCCTGAACCTGCCCTTCATAGCTGTCCATGTTATATAGTGTATCTTCCCTTACAGCTGTCTGTTGTGATGTTGAAATGACCCAGTTTAGCAATTTTCCATGTGCTTAAGGCATGTTGACAATCATGGCTAATTAGTGTCAGTGTGAGCTTAGGTGGACAATCTGCCTTTTTTAAGGATTGTCAGGAATAGCAGAAGGTAGTGGCAGACATCCGAGGCAAAGAGGATCTAGAAAGCAAGAACAGACAAATATACAGTGTCAGGCTATATGCCAATGGAGTGCACAGGAGGTCTAGGGGTCCACAAAATAGGGAATGGGTGACAATAAGGCCATGCTGAAAATTATGTTTTTCTTTACGGGCTAGTATTTCTTGTGAAAAGAAAAGAATATCACAGAAGAAGGCTAGTCTTGTACATTTTTGTATTGTAATATTAAAGTTTTACAGATTCAAATAAATGTACTGTATACATAACAGATTTACTGTATGCATTGGTGACAAATAATAACTGGTATGTGTTACTACAATCATTGAAATTAATAATGGAGCTGTGTGAGTATTTTAATCATTCAGAAATTAATTAATTTCGGTCTTATATGTTTTTGGTTGTGTTATTTTATCACAGCAACAAGTCATTACTAAAGACTGGACATTGCCTATTTTAGCTATTCTTTTTCAAGTTTACAACTGAGGTTGTTCACGTAACTATTACTTCACCCATCAGACACTCAATAAATATTCTGAAAAATATTTGTGATATATGTAAGGTTACTTCAGATTGCCCCATATGGTCTACTACCACCTAGCTAACCTCAGTAAAAATTGCATTAAACCCTCTTTTATTATCTAAGGGAAAAATAAAGCTATGAGGATGCTCCAGGAAGAGCAAAAAAGCATAACAGTAAACCAAGTAAGAATTCTATTTTAACCAAATGCTCAAATTCAGGAGGAAGATGAGATAAAGTACTGTACTGCAATTTGGAGATAATACGAGAGATGGAGAATGTTCTACCAAAGAAGAGAAGATTCAAAATGAGTATATATTGTTATTTGACAACGGCTTAATATTGAAATTCTGAGAATCATCACTGTAGGGAAAATGAACAAAACAAGCAGTGAAATATCCCAAGACAATGCTTATCATTCAGTTACGTATACGAAGTTGCACAGTTGTTCAAACAAGATTTAGGAACAACAGTATGGTAATGTATTTAAACTAGAGGAAACAAAGGAAATCAATGTACTAGTAAAATGAAAACATTTCATTGATAACTTCATGACGGAATAAAATCAGCATCACCATGCAGAGTAAACGTTTCACTGTCAGACTGGATATTTCTGATTTAACTGTAGTACATTGTTTTTGAGGGCTCCTGTAAGTACAAGTGTAAGACTGCCTGTGGGCAGGAATTAACTTAATGTTTAGCAAACACAAAGCAAACAGCCTAACTGTTCAGACATCACTCAAGTTACTACCTGCTTTCAGATTTTGGGTGGTGTTCCCCTGCAATCATATCCTCAAAATGTACATCTTACTTAAATGTAATAAATGTATAATCACGTTTAAGGAAAGAGTGAGAGAGAGAGACCTATATATAATATAGTAGGATCTCGGAAAACACCCCTAACAGAATAGTTATCACTTATGTTTGCATCTTCTTTATTCTTATAGGGACTCCGGTGCAAAACAGCTAATGTCAGAAAACCAGGAAAGTCTAAAACTGCTTGGCATTACATGGCATATGGCCTACACTTGAGTTCTTACAATTGGACAGCATTATAACTCAGCACCTCCGATTTCCTTTGCAGAATCTAAATGGTGCAGGCTAGAATGTGGATACCCACAAAGATCATGAGGCTGCCAAGATGTTTTAATTCTTAGCGTAACATGTTAGAGCCAAACACAAAGATGTCTATATAGTTTTAGTTGTCATTTTTTACAACTTAGACCCGGATTATTGACATTCTGGCCTCTTCATTCTGTCCATTGTTAGCCAGTGGAGTAAAATATTCAGAAGGTTAAATAATTTGTTTTTCTGGGTAAACTCAGCATTACTTCAAATATTTTCCTTTTCTATTATGGTGAATGATCCACACCCACAGTTAGTTCATACTTGTTTCCAGGATTCCAAGGTGATTCAGTGCTCCAAATGGCCCTGCCAACCTTTTATTTCTGCACAGTGGCAGACACCAGAAGTAGAGGATAAAAAGTTGCAAAAATTAGAAGAGATCACTCAGTATGTGAAACTCATTTAATGGGCTAATACTGAAGCTGTCCTAATATCTCATCCATATCATTTTTAAATGCTGCCAAGATGTCTATTTTGTTACCTCATGACGACATGGTTGAATGCATAAAAAGAAATTTAAGAGAAAGGTAGAAAAAAACAGATGCGTCAAAGTATGCTGTTCTCTAATTTCAGAAGAGGACCTGATGTCACTAAAGAAGGACACACCCAAGAAGGGAACCAGAATCTGACCATTCTGCTGAGGTCAAAGCCATGGATCTAAGTATTGCCCTCTATGGCAACATGACCAAGGGTCAAATTAAAGAAATGATAGAAATGGAGAAGGGCAGTTCACCTTTAGCACCAAAAGTAATGGAACTCTGCCTGAACTGGAAGAGGAATTTGTGAGGCCAGCAGGGGGCACTGTCCCTGTGGTCTATGTGTGGATCCCAATGGTCCAGTGCAGTGATGGGGACACTGTGCTGTAAATATAGTGCCATCCTTTGGATGAGACTTAAAACTAAGGTCCTTTCTCTCTATGGTCATTGAATATCACTAGGCATCCTTCGTAAAGAGCAGGGTGTATATTGATGCCTTGACTAAATTGCCCTCCAAGGACTAGTCATTCTTAATCATGCCCTCTCTCTAATTTGCTATCTCTCTCATCTCTTCACCAACTAACTGCTAAAGTGTGGTGAGCCGACTGGTGCAGACTGATACTGTCACATCATCCAGGTGGCTGCTACACATTGGTGATGGTTCAAGTGGCTCCCCACTCTCCATGTAAAGCACTTTGAGTAGTAAGAAATGCCCTATATAAATGTAAAGAATTAATTAATATTATTATTATAATTATTAATAATAATAATAAAAACACTATCATAATTTAGAGCACAGACTACTTGGTTTGCCAGTCTAAAAACTATAAAAGAAAGACAAGCAAGTTTCATAAATGAGCAAATAATTACATTATTTTTACTTTGCTGTCAAAGTAACCTCTTGTAAACGGTTTAAAAAAGCCTATACTGAAAGCTCCCGACTTGGCAGGGATTGAATTTGTCTTTTGGTTGCTTGAGGGCTCATATTTCCAAAATTCTGTATAAATGAATGGTCCCTGCCTTCTGTCATAAATATACTTCTCGTTACTTTCCAGCATTTCTTCACATATAGCATGTGGTTCTCTATTTAATTAAAAGATGTCTGCTGGATCAACTTTTCTCATTCCTTATTAAATGCTAGGATCATCTATAAAGCATATGTAAAATTACACATATCATGGGTCTATGTTCCAAAAAATAGGCAATCACATGATTGTGATTGTAGATCATAACGTCTTGCCACATGCTATATAAGTTTTTACATGTTAGAGACTACTTTACGTCTATGTTAAATAAAGAATTTTCACATGGCTATCTATGCACCAAAAGTGACGTACAACCATCTACAACCACAAACAAATGGTTAGAAAAAAAAAAAATAGAATTCATGTGCTCAAAGACTCATCAGCTTGGGATGTGGCTTTACAGTAGGCAATGTAAACATTCTGAGAGCTCCGTGAGCAGAACCTGGCACATCAAACCCTTTCTGAAAATTTTTACTACTATCCCAAAGTTCTGTTCAATATACTAAAAAAAGGATGGACAAAGGGGCACCTTGAAAAAAGTATGGGTACAAATTAGAGATACTCCAGTCAGGATTTTTGTGACCTGATTGAATTAACGTGTAAAGCACTTCCTGTTGAGTCAGGTACTCAGAGGTGTTACTTTCAGGGTAGCATTCATACTCATTGTTCCCCTATCGGCAGTTGTCTTCCCACAGTGGCATACAGAGCTATTTCCTCACTTCAAGCAGTTTCTTCCAAGATTTTACATTGCTTGTGCTAGCCTGTATACAGTATGTTCTGAAATACAAAACAAATATAGTCAGGCAGAAAACATTATATTTGTATTGAACTAACATGGGGAATAACAACCAAACCTCTTGACTATGTGTGCCTGTTGTTTATTGTATATACAGCATACTGAACTGCAGGCACATGATTGACTGCATGGAGAAGCAGGCTATTCGGTTATTATGTATGCATTCCTGCTAAATTGGTCTTTGAATTTACATCAATTGTTTTCTGCTTTGATATTGAATGAGTTAGGCCCAGGAGATATGCTGTACATTAAGCTGCAGTGGTGAAATGCTTCTCTCAGCATGAAGAGTTATCATCAGCATGGTGTTTTTGTAGGGTTTAAAAACCATAAAATATGTGAATACAAAAAAGTAAACAAGTTATTGAACAATAATACAACAATATTTGAACATTTAGAAGCAAATTTAAAAATTAACCAATAGCACTGATTATATAATTTACTACAATGCAACTGATAGAACTTTTAAAACTAATTGTTGTGGTGCAAAGCATTAATAAATGTAGGCTCCTGTAAAAGAATGTACAGAAAAAATATGTTTTGAAAATCAGAGTAATTAATTTTGGAAAAATACTAAGATTATTTTGCTTCTTTTCATTTACATTCTTTCGAAGACACTTCAAAGCTATGGCTGCTTCTTACATTAACAGTTATGTATTTTTGTTGTGTTATGTAATTTTGTTCTCTTAACAAATCATATATTGTAGGGTCAGTCACATCTGGAGAAAATAGTGAAATTCTTATTTGCATGTACCACATGTCAAGACTCTGGCATCATAATAATCTTCACTTTGATTGTTTTAATGTACTTTACATTCATTTAGAGATTTTCTATAGAAATGTTAATATTAAATTACCCATTGTATTTTAATATATTGTTTAGTTTAATTGAATTCACAAATTATTGGATTTATTTTATAGTAATATGTAATTATTTTCTTGAATAAATTAGCTTACTAAATTTTATGACAGTATACATAGATAGATAGATAGGTAGATAGATAGATAGATAGATAGATAGATAGATAGATAAAACTTTATTTGTCCCCAGAGGGAAATACATTAGAGTCTCGCTTATCCGACATAAATAGGCCGGCAAAACGTCGGATAAGCGAAAATGTTGGATAATGGCAGGTGTTAAGAAAAAGCCTATTAAACGTCAAACTATGTTATAATTTTACACATGATGAACCTAATAATCATGTTTTACAACAAAACAACAGAATAAATTCACTGAAAAAATGAAGTTAGTTACAGAATTGTCTGGAGTTAAATACAGTATGTACTGTACTTAAAAAGTTCAGTCCTGTGATGATTTAAAGACATTTTTGATCGTAGTCTCCTTTCCTGACGAGTGCCGTTTCTTCGCTGTCAAGTCTTGCCATCTTTGCAGCATCATTATGTTGATTCCTGTAGCTTCTTCTTGTTGCTCAATGTAATTAATTGCAGTTTCTGGCCTTAACTCTGTCACTCATATAGTCAACATCCGTACGAGCGTATACTGTTTACTCCAGCATTGTGACTGCGTGTGTGTGTGCTGTGAGGTGCGAGTCCCTGTCTTGCACCCAAAAACTCAAAGCTGAGTCTCAGTACTTTTAGCACCACCAGCTTTATTCAGCTTGAAACAGCAACAGTGCGGTTATTTATTGTAGCAGGATCTGCCTCCTATACACAGACACAGCAGTCAGGCAGGGTCGAGGGAAGGTAACACTGTGCCCTGCGCATTTATAATGTTCCTTGTTTCTTGTATCACCCATCGATGGCAGGCGCTTATAGCATGTCTGCAATCTTTTCGGATTGGCCTTTATGGCGAACTGCTACAGCGCTGAGAGACTGCGATTGCTTTGGGACGCTCTTCCGCATGTCATCTCATTGGGTGGAATCCCACAAGAGTTTAGAAACTCACTCACACCAGCCATGATTCTTTTCAAAGGTCAAGTGCAGGTTAATTTGCTTTATTTATTTTTACTTTGTATTATATATTAATCATTTTTATATGAATAGTTTTGGATTGTGGAACGAATCATCTGAGTTTCCATTATTTCTTATGGGGAAATTAGCATTGATATACTGTACAAGTGCTTTGGACTGTGAGCACATTTCCAGAAAGAATTATGCTCGCAAACCGAGGTTCCACTGTAATTTGCTGCGGTAGAGTCGGGAGCAACAAAAAATATACTGCACTCATGCTCGCAACTTGCAGTTCTTGTTGCCGATTGATGCATTTTTTTTTTTTGCGGTAGGACATTGGATAATACGGAATGTTGGATAAGCGAAGGTAGGCTAAGCGAGACTCTACTGTATGGCTTTTTCAATAACTTCTTTAAATAAATAAATACATGAATAGGTAAATAAAAAATAAATAAACATACACACATACTTTGGTCTGAACACATACCAGAATGACTATAAAGCAAGAAATTTAAAAAGAAAGAAATCCTCTGACTTGACAGTCCCAGTCCCAGTAAGGCATTAATGCTGTTGATATAATGGAGCCCTAGCAGTGTTTCTTGACACACTGCTGCTGAATGACTCATAGGCTGAAAGTCCTTAGCAGAAGTGTGCTAGTGTGTAAGAGAGAGGATGTGCAGCATTGTTCATAATTGTACTCCGTTTTGTTTTAATTCTCTCCTTCTCTAGTACCTCCAGGGTGACCCTTAAGTGAGCCTGCCCTTTCAATTAGCTTATTGATTTGGTGGGCCCCTCTTTAAGTAATGTTACCAGTCCAGCACACCACAGCATAGAATTTTTAGACCCCTTCACTTTTGTAACATTTTGTTGTGTTGCAGCTTTGTGCTAAAATTATTTAAATTCATTCATTCATCAAACAACACTCAAAACCTCAGAATGACAAAATAAAAAAGGATTTTATGAATTTTGTAAATGTAATAAAAATAAAATATTTAAATATCATATCGACATGAATATTCAGATACTTTTCACTTTTCTGTGCCACTTGAAATATGGCACAGATGCATCCCATTATATTTATCATCATTGAAATGTTACCAGTGTGTGAATTTGTTCTGTAATAATCCATCAATTCATCTTCCAAACCACTTTATCCTGAACAAGGTCACAGGGAAGCTGGATCCCATCCTAACACGCAGAGGGTGCAAAGCAGGAACAACCCCTGAACAGGGGGCCTGTCCATTGCAGTTCAAACACACACACACTCTCACAATCTAGGACCAATTTAGCATTGCCAGTCCACCTAATCTGCATATTTTTGGATTCAGGGAGGAAGCTGGAGCACCAGGGGAAAACCATACAGACGCTGGAGTGTTCTGCTTCAGAAAAAAATTGAAGAATTTGAAAACTGCAACTAGGGGGCTACCTTTTTGATTTCTTTATAATCATGTTTTATTAGAAATCAAAAAGGCAAAATGCAATATAAAAATAAAGAAATTTTCAGTAAATAAAATTTTTTTAAAAGTAAATGGCCGTTGTCTTGAAAGATTGATAAGACTGCTAAACCTGGACAATGGAGGACAAAAAAGCTAAAGCTGTGAAAAAGGACTCTGCACTACAGGTCACTCACTACACATCCAGCCACACACCAGTTGAACCAAGGGTGAACATTTGTTATTAATATAGGCTTTGCACACCAAATTAATCTGCAGAAGAAAGAAAGAAGATTATCAGAAATTTACAGAGAAAAATCCTGGATATTTCCAGTACAACAGCAAGGCAACAGTACACAGGGGCTACTTTTTTGCTCTTCATCCATATGTCAAGAGTCAGTCTCCACAACATTGTGTGAGTCCATTCTTTTGCACACACACACCTACTCCAAGCTACCTTTTGTTATCATAATTAACTTTCTCCACAGATAATTATACATATTTCTTGAAGTTTATTATTTTAAAGGCTATAGAAGGAATTTATATGAAGAAGTCAAAATATGCATTTTAGAAAACTACCATAATAAAATTACCTTAAATCCCAGAGTTGAACTCAAGAAGTAGAGCTCTATACAGCACTTCAAAATCTTTCAACAAAAATCCATCAGCCAATGACGACTATTTTAAACTTTTATTAATTTTCTCACCCAGTCATCAGTATGTCAGAATCAATGAAGGTGGCCTCAATTAAAATACAAAAGGCATTGGTATTGACTGGTTTTAATAGCAAACTACTTGGAGAAAATGCAAGTTCATTTGAATAGCCCCGTAACATTAGGTCTTAATGGGATGCCGTATTGCCATTTTTATGATAAGGGTATATTCAGTGATCAACTGTGGACACTGCGGATGTTATTACTGAAAAATGTACAAAACCGAGTGAAACCCAACCGCTAGGGCACGTCTCTCACGACACACGCCGAAAACAAGTCAATAACAAAGTTTCCCGCTTCAGAGTTGCACGAGACGTCAGCGTGGACAAACAACCTCCAATCCGCTTGCTCAGTTCGTTTTACCGTGATTGGTGGCCCGCGCATGACGTCAGGGGTGTAAACACTTCTGTCGAGCACTTTCTGCTGATTTTCAGTAGCTGCACATGTCAGGGTACGGTATGTTTGTTGTTGCCTTGTTTTCTTTTATGTTTTAAGTGAAGGGACAGAACTCAAAAGAAACGGGAAACACGAAGATTTCTTGCTTACAGATTGCAGTGAGTATTGCAATGTGAAAAAGTGTGGGTTGGTACTATGCGTAAAACTATCAAAGTGGCGGGTTGTTTTGATATGTAAAACGGTCACTACGGTGGCGTGCTTAGCTTTAACTGCTTTACCGTGCAAAATATGTTTTAAGTTCATACGTAGAAACAATACCTTTACATTGATTTTGAATCACAATGTAGTTCACCGTTTGTTTTTAATAACCATTGAACATAGCAGGGTGTGGATTTGGTTTAGCAGCCTCGGGTGAAAAAGCAGATTGTGGTCATTGCGTGTGCATGCGTTTATCTTCATCCCACTGCAAGCTTTAAGCAGATGCAACTCGCAAACACTCCACTAAGTACATTTGTCCGGCTGAGTCCCACGTCCTCAACTTCTCCAGGTTAAAGTTTCTTGCGACCACAGCAAAGTAAAAAGCATAAAAGTGGGACTTTGAGATGTTCGCAGGTAAACACAGTCTGTGTAGTTAGCGTCAGTGTTATGAGTAAATAATTAACGTGGGAGTGGCCATATCAAAATCTTGATCAGGTAGTAAGACCTTCCTCTGGTTGTGTTTTTTTTTTTTTGTATGCTGGAGATAAACAATCCAAACACGAATAATCTGTGTCCTCCGGACAGCCGTGTGCAGCTCACGACTTTCTGTTCCAATTAGGCTAAGCCAAGAAGCAGCATGCGTCACAGATTGGGGCTTTTAATTCATCGCCTCACACTGCATCTTTAGATTTTTACAGTCATCACATTGCGTCACTGAGGTGTTATTAGGGTGTTATTTTTTTTTGTCACGTTTCATCCCAAAAACACAAGTGATTTGTCAAAGCTGCAGTTACGTTTTGCACGTCGTCCCACGTGGATCTTTTGGAAAATGGCGACAAGCTGTTTACAAATTTCATCCGTGATTGCTTCAAAAAAGTATGTTTTGTTTACAAAAGAAATCTCGGTTAAAATCAGAATATTACCAACAATTAGAAGGAGGGTACACAATATTTTCAAGTAAATTAACTAGTACCCTATAAGTAGAACTTATTTAGATTAGAACGCTATCTGCACATTTGTGGGATGGATTGTTGCCATTTGGGATAGACTTCTCAAATTACAACCATGCTGTTACCGTAGTAGCATAATATATAGAGTTTTTAAAAGAGCGGTCTGTTCTGGTTTTCAAAACTTGCAGAGATGAGATGTATTTGGATTGAGATCCATATGCTTTTTTCCCCCATGTGTTGTTTTTTTTCTCTCTTCTAAAAAGAGAAGTGATTTAGTTCTACTGTTTCAAGTGAGCAAATCGGTGGAATATAGGCCGCACGTGCTTTATTATCCTCTTTTAAAAACAGAAATAAATCCGTCAGTAATAACAAAGGAGAATTTAAACATTTATTCTACACCTCCGTGAAAACATCCTCATAATTCATTTAACTGTAAAGGCAATTTCCATCTAGCTTACCAGGACACATTATGTGATATTTTTTTTTTTTTATATATATATATATATATATAAATGATTACACATTAACAGAGAGATGGAAGTTAGACTTTCAAATGGAATTATAAATTCATTTGTGCAGTGTTATGAATTTCACTTTTCTTGTTTACAAAACTGTTAAATTGCTTAGGAGGACAATTTTAAACTAGCTGTGACACTGAGTAAATCTGTGAATATTGAGATGATGGACAAAAACGTTAATTTTTTGGGTTTGTAATGGGCAAAGTGGAGTGCCTACTTGTGCACATGGTTCAGCATTTTTTTGGGGGAATCTGACAAACCTGTAGCTCTTGCATGCTTTCAGCAATTTCAAAACAACTATGTTCTGTTTTCTTCTGGTGTTTGTTGCTCTTGGTTGATGCATTGCCCTCATTTGAGGTTTGGACTTTTGAAATGATGGACCAGAGCCTTCATCTGTATTCATTATGATTGAACCCACATTCATATATACATTTTGTGTACAAAGACTGGTTATACACAGTGGGCAACATGGTGCAGTGATAGTACTGCTGCTTCTAAACAAGGAGAATGGGATTCATGTCCTGGATTCTTGCTGCATGGAGCATGCATGTTCTCTGTGTCTGCATGGGTTTTCTCCTGGTGTTCTGGTTTATTCCCTCAGTCCAGAGACCTGCAGGTCAGTTTCGACTATCAATGCTAAATTGGCCCAAGTGTGTGTGTTCTCCCTGCAATGGACCAACACCCTGTCCCAGGATTGTTCCTGCCTTGTGCCCTTTGCTTGCTTAGATGGACTCTGGCTTCCTCATGAACATACTCAGGATAAACCTGATTTGGAAGATGGACGGGTTTATGGTTATAAATGCACTGTACCATCAGTTGTGTGCTATCTTCTGAACCTTTGTTAGCCTCCTTGTGTCACAGTAGTCTTCCAGCTTCTCCTGGATCATGTTTATCCCTTAATTCCTATTAAAGCAGGTTTGCAAAATGTTTTCAAATTTGCTGCTGAGAAAAGGAATAAAATTGTTTGCTTTTATTAATCCTTAGATACAGTAAAGAGTTCCTTTGATGTGACTCCTTCTGTTTGAAATAATAAATACCCATGAAGTAAGATAACATACGGCACACACAGATGAACCAAAAATATTATATGTGGATAGGTTTGCTTCATCTGCAGTTGATCTATGATTTACAATTGTTAAACAAGAGAATTAAATGGATGCGAGAATTTATTTGTATTGTTAAAATCTACTGTACTTCATTAATCTCCAGGTTCTTTTAAGCTTCTTCTAAATAAATTGGATTCTTCAAAGTAAAATTATTTTAGTTGTTGGGCAGTCATTTTCTAAATCTTGATATGCCAACATATTTTTTTATGGTAAATTTATTTATTCTTTGTTACAAGTTCTCTTATTCTAGTACAGATTTCTGAGAACGAGAGCACAAAGCAATATCCAAACAACCAATATATTGACAATTGCATTGCAGAGCACTCTGAGGATCTCCAGTTAGCCTAACAAACACAACATAAGGATGTGAAAGAAAACCAGAGTACTGTACCTGGCTTTCCATGTGAAGAAAACGACATCAGGAGACTGTGCACATGAAAGCTGTGAGGTTGTAGTGTAATGGTTGTACCACCACGCCCTTAAACAGCAGCTTATTAAATTATATGAAAAATTACTTTTAAACAAAAATAATTTCTGTTTAGGATTTTATTTCTGTTTTAAACATTTAAAATACAATGGTGGTACAGATTTAATTACACATTTTCTTAATTGCTAGTAATTATAGATTTGCTTCTGTCTTAATCACATATATAGTGGTACATTTTTAACATCTCAATAAACTTCAGCATCTTTCACTGGCAAGACAGAAGACCGTTTATGCTTTTTTGTTTTTACCTGTCTGAGTTCTGCACTCTCAACCATTTACTCAGTAACTACTTGACCTTCTAAGAATCCTCCATTAGTGTAATCCAGCAAGTAACATTAGTTTTATCACTAGCATTGTCTCTCTACACATTTTTTAACCAATAGTAAATGTTTTTTACTGATTTTAATTTGCTAAAAGAAATTATAGGAAATTCAATAACCTCCTCATGTTTAAAACACGTATTACTGCATGACAGCATTTTGAAGGCAGTCTGCTCATGTGTAAGAAAAAATATTGCTCAATAATGAAAAAATGGCAAGACATTTCAAATTAATCACAGATTAAGTTACAGACATTTCCTGTTAATGTGAGTTGATAGAAATAAATATATAAAGTGTTGGAAAACTATATGAGCAACTCATGTTTTTTTTCCTTTGCCCTCTGAAAACT
Source organism: Polypterus senegalus (assembly GCF_016835505.1). Taxonomy (NCBI): domain Eukaryota; kingdom Metazoa; phylum Chordata; class Cladistia; order Polypteriformes; family Polypteridae; genus Polypterus; species Polypterus senegalus. The sequence goes on along the minus strand of NC_053161.1, from coordinate 10,796,725 downwards.
ACTACACCAAAACACATTCTAAAGTCAGGTGCAAAATCTTTCTTATTATTACATTGTGTACCCATATGCCTTGGTTTATGTCATGTACTTTTGTGTTTTTTTCCCATAGTTTACAAGCAAGTGAAGATGTAAAATGTGGCTGAATGTAGCCTTTAAAAGTTTCTGTGAATGTGCTCAGCAAAAGGGTAACATTTAAATTTTTGTCAGGTTTTGTTTGCTTGTATCAAATCAAAACCCTCAACCCTTTGTTTTGAATATATATGTGTCACTAATTAAAATGATTATTATATTTTTTTAACCCGGTTATCCAGGACATGGTGGCGCGTGTAGCTGGAGTCTATCTGATGCAACGGGTGTAGAGCAGGAACAATCCCTGGACAGGGCTCCAGCCAATCGTGCATTATTTTACTTGTACGGGTACATTTTATTTAGTTCGAATGTAATTACATTTAAAGTGTTAATTTCTTTCTTTGCGGCGGCCAATGTCGCTTCGATACGGGCAGTTCTTACAAATTCATTATATCAACCGTGTGACTCTTTTTTTCACTTCGTGCCAGAAGTGATCCCGACTTGCTGTCGCGTGCACAATGCACGTAGTCAATGGAGTTGCACCTCTCATAATAATCCGATTTTGGGCTGTCTCACAACAAGAAAGTCGTTTAAAAGAGAATTGGTCGCAGACCATTGACAGTTGTCCCGAATGCGTCGTTAACTCAAAGTAACGCTCCTTTGTTTTCAGCGGTGAATGATTGTCAGTGGCCCTTTTGTTAACTTGAGGCGTGTCTGTGTTTTTTTCCTCCCAAGTCTTAAGCCTGTATTACAAGTTATGCATTGTCACAGTGTGGCCTCGGTTGCGGTGAGGCAACATATATTTGACGTAATTGTCTCCAGACTCACGAGAGCACTTTTAAATGGCACCTTAAAGCAGAAAGAGTCATCCACGTATTCAGAGCATGCAGAGCACGAGTGGTAAATCGGAGAAAGTACAGCTCCAACACATGACGTCAGTACATGTATCTTTTAGTGCCTTTCTTTGCCATTTTCTTGTTGAGAATCACGTTCCACACGTACTTGTATATCCAGCACATTTTAAAAGTGATAAATGCATTTTTACATTCGTGCCGTGCATGTTTTTGCGTTGTGTATATGCAGAAGAAGGCTAATGTCCCAACAACATTTTTGCCATGATTTGTAGTGGATTTGATACTAGCCAGCATTCAAAATGTTTTTCCCAGCATGTAATTAGGTTTACAGAAAGCTCTGCGTCGAAACCGGTCATAAGCCAGCGGTTATTTTATTTTTATATTTATTTCAAACTAACATATGGCTTTATATAAAATGTTTCCATAAGTTAAATGACCAAAGGATAAAAGGAGCCGATTCAGGTTTATTTGGCTGTGCTTGTATCTGGGAGGGGATGGCAAATTGGAGGCTTGTGTTGCACCCATACGTGCGCCGCGGCACATCTGGCTTTGTCGGTACAGTCAGCTGGCACAGCAGTTCGGGTATAACCGCAAATGTGCGGAAGAAGTCCATCAATGATGACAGTTTAGCGCTTACTCACGCAGTTATTACCAGTAGCTACGTAATGCTGGTAAATCCACTTCGTAAGAAACCGGGAACGGTCCAGTTAACATTCGGGAAGAAAGGAGTATAATCAGACATCGCACTCGACAGCTGAGCAGGTCGTTGCCCATTTCAGATAAGCAGAAGGCACTAATGTTTTGGCCCTCTTTTTGTTTATCATTAAATGACTAGTAGGTAAGTAAAATGCATAGAGTTTTCCTGCATGTGGAATCTAGTGGTTATATAAAAATATAATGCAGTATACTGTATGTTGCTCTCCCTGTAATGACAGGAGTACTCTGTCTTGCTTTCATGTACTAAATAAAGTATGCAAGAGGGGAAATTGTGCAAGTGTGCCTTTTATTTACATTTTTCAAAGAAATTTTGTATATTAGCAATTACTTTGTTGCCAACTTTTTTTGTGACCATTTATTGACTAGTAAACTATTAGAGTAGCTGTGCTACTTAAAAAAAACAAAAAAAAACAAACAAATCTTATAGTCTTAGATTCATCAGGGTATGATTACTTGTGTCTTTTTACATTTAATTATTTCGTATATAGGTTTTACTATGTACTCTGTATACAGTATATAGTACGTGGTGTTTCTTTAGAATTTTATAAGTCATGTACCTTATCTCTAGATAAAAAAAAAAAACAAAAAAAAAAACTTGTTTTAACACCTTTTCATACAGATGGTTGGGAGACTCCCTTTTATCTCTGGGTAGAATATTGTTCTTGCCATACTTTTTCAGTATAAAAACACCTTTTGTGTGTCCTTCAAATATCAAGCTGTAGGTGTTTCCAATCAATGTGCAGTTCTTCATTCTGACCACATCCCAGTGGAGGAATTTGCAACGTCAAGTATTCAGTTATTCAGAGCTTAACTTTGATGTAGCTGTGGTATTAGTTGGCATTTTCCACCAGGTGTCTGTTTTACTATTCTTAATTATACTCTCAAATTAAAGAAGGCTTGTGCATTCTTATTAAACTTACTAGGTTTGCCCTGATTTTGCCATAACTTCTCTTTATATATCAAATGGTAAATATTAAAATAACCTTAATCACATTGTAGTTTTTAAAATATTGCTTTAGCCATACACAGGATAAATAAGTAATGGGAAACTGACTTATAACAGTGTTATTTAAGCTTCTGAATAGGTAGTGTTTAACCTGATACTTGGGGTGGGAATAGATTGAAGTAGCAGTTTTAGATAATATAATTTTGATGCAGATCACAAACATGAATTTAGATAATATCCCTGTTTTGTTATGAATTATTCAAGAATAAAAAAATTGAGGATGGTGTGTCATATTGTTTGTTTAAATGATAATTTTCTTGCAGGGTGAAAAGTGTGTTTAATCCTTGACTTTAGATTGCAAATTTATTTAGCATTGTGGTGCCGCCAACCAATTAATGCTGCACAAAAGCAAAAGTCTTTAGATTAAATCCTTCTACTCATTTTCTCCTGCAGTATATTGTTTTAATCATTCTAAAATATTTTAGAAAATGCATGTTTTTGTGACATTTAATTGCACTTAATGCTATTATAATTTACTTAGTAAATTGCTAAGTCAATTTAAGGAAAAATGTAAAGGTATCCGCAAATAGTATGTAATTGCTTTCATTTTAGGAATATTCTGTCATTTGTTAAATTTCTACTAATCTTTATAATTTTAATATTTTTAGGATTATATAACACATCTCCATAGTAATATAGGGTTTATATAGGAATATTATTATTTTATTAAACAAAAATTGCAATATTTGTCTGTCTAGGATGAATGCTTTACTGCAAAAGTTGTACTGCAGAAGACCAATGACCCTCATACTGGGGAGGGGGGGTGTGGGGATTACAGACAGTTTTATGCTGTCTGGTTGGGTTGTAGAACTGAAGGTGACCATCATGCGTTCAGTCACGTCTACGGAGTAACTTGTTGTTTTAGTGCCAGAGCTGGGATTAGTGAAATCAATGTCGAAGCTAAACAGTCAGAAACTCTGTTTAAGTGCCCAATTGCACATTGTCATACTTGGTTTAGAAAGAAAAAGCAAGCAAGTGCAAGTTTTCTAACGCAATTAAAATTTAGTCCTTTGCTTTAAAGGCAAGTAGGTGTCCGAGATAAAAATTTGGAAACCTGAAAGTTGTATATTTTGTATGAATATATAAAATGGGATTGCCTGTTCAAACGTGTACTGTATGTGGTTTAGAGGGTAAAGTTTTACTTTTGTTTGTGCTGCTTATCTATTTTAAAAACAGATTTTTGTGAGCTCCCTGAATAACTTTGTTGTATTAATGCTCATAAATTGTGGCATTCAGTTAACATGCGAGTCTTGTTTCTTCCATACAGACATGGCTCCAGTAATTGATATGGTGCTGAAACGTGGAATCCCTTGCCTGGTGAGAACATATGGAACACTTGTGTCAAGTTTTGGCGTTGGGTTCAGACAAATCAGACCCATCTCTGTTTTGCCATCTGCCTCACAGAACTTTGGTGCAAAGGTTAGAAGTCAAATTTTTTTTTTTTTTTGCCTGTTGATTATTTTACATGTTTAAGCATTCCAACATTAAGCATAAATGTAGTAAGTGGAGGTTACTATTGTAATAAAAATGAATGTTCTTAAACACTTTCATTTATTCTATTTCAGTTTAAGATGTTTTATCATGCATGCTTGTTATGTCTCTGTATATATATATATATATAAAAAAAAAAAAAAGTTTTCTTAATATCTATTGTGGATGGTTTTGTTCAATGGGTAAAGCATCAAATAACTTTAGAGAATGCTACAGTTTCATATTTTGAGAGGTACATGGAAGCTCTCAAGTACATTATGATGTCCAACACTGAAAATTATTTTAGTAAGAAAAACTGTTAAGTTGCAAAAAGAAATCTTGAATAGATCAGTGTGTAAAAATATATGTAGTTTTTTTTCCCCCCTCCCAATTCCGTCATTGATCTACTCACATATAAATAGATTACTGCTCTAATTAATACCTGTTAGTTTAAACTCTTCCTATAGTTTTGCCAAAATTATCTATTTAGAATAAAATGTGAATATATTAACTTTATGCTTTAACAATGTATATGCAGTATTATGTATGCTTAAATATATAAGGAAATGAGTCTTCCAGTACAACCTACAAATTGAATTAATTATGGCCATGAGATTTTGCAAGCGAGTGCCTCATTGGTCTTACAATGCATTCATTTAAAACATTCTTTTAACAGTAAATGACCATGCTGAGTAGTTAAAAAGGACAAGGCTGAATTTCATAGTGAGACTGGCAAAAGTCCAAAGATGTAAATTGGTGTAGGTGCCTGTTTTTCTTTTTAAATTGTATTTAAAACATTTTGTAAAGCTTTTAATAGATTAAGGAAGTATTTTAAAGAAATATTGCACCAAGGTATTGGTTATTTTCTCATTTAGAGTTTTGTGTCTGCTAAAATGTGTGTGTATATATAAAGGATTGCATTGAAATTATTTTTCATTAAGTTTAAAGGTTTACTTGGATGTATCGTAATTAGCAGTGCTGGTTTTGGGGTCATTCTTTATTCCACATACCATGATACCTCTTGAAGTAATTTATTTATTTTTTTCTCCCCCTTTCCTCTTTAGTATTTCACAAGGTCTCTGACATCGCGTGAACTTTATGCATCAATTCCACACAGCAGACCTTCATTATTTGGGGCAGATGCATATAGGAGGCACTGGCCCTTTTCTGGGACAATTTGCCAGTCTTCCAGTTTTCACCAAAATACCCCTTCAGTGGGTGGGATAACAACTGCTGATGTTCAGAAGGCGAATGAGACCAAGATGAATTCAATACGATGTTCCCAACACAGACAGGTGGTAAGTAGTGCCCTAATGACTGCCTTTGAGTCATTACCGGTCTTTATAGTGTTACAGTCACATTAAATCCAAAATTTTCAAACCAGCTTAATCTTGTTCAGGGTCATATGTCCTGTTCCAGCAGCACTTAGTGAAAGGCAGCACCAGCCAGAGACTGCTTACCAGTTCATCCTGAAGTTCAAACCAAGGACTCTGGATCTGTGCTACTTTGCTGTCCAAAAATAAATACAATATTCTAAAACTTAGTGTGAGAGTCACAGAGAAGGTTTTAGTATATTAATAAGATGCAAGTACACTGTACAATGTCCTAATTTATTTCTGTATCTTTTTCAGCTAAACGCAAAAGCACGAGAGCAGAGAGTTCCAGCAACAAGATTAGGAAGACTTGCTAATTTTGGAGGTTAGACAAACTGTGGTGACTTTTTCATTTTATTTACCTTCATGTATTTGAAGTTTAGTCCAATCAATTTGTGGCACTTTTCTAATAGGACAATGAGTATTCTCTTCAGTCCACTTTAATTACTTTTATCCTTTCACATCTAATTTTATGGAGATCTAGTGGGAGTTTGTGATTTAATCCCGTTTATAAATATCCTGACATTTATCTGAAATGGTTTGAAATAGGACTTGATCCTCATTAGTTGTTTTCACACAGGCACACAACTGTGTTTGTAATTGGGTAAAGATTCTCACCTTGGCTTGTTAACTGAGTTGCTGATCCTGCTAGAGGGTAGGATGTCATTTGTTAAGAGCGGGATAAACCTGCTGTAGATTATCTTAAAAGGATGCAAAGTTCACATCTATGCTATGTTGGGAGGCAAAAAAGTGCATGTTCCACTGTTGTTCCTAAGGATAGATTGCTGCTTCTAAATACAAGTTTATATTGATACAGAACTTTTATCTATCTGTTTATTTACTTGTTTGGACTGATTTATAATTGTGAATGACTACCTCTTTAGTGTCATCTGATACATACTCTATGCCAGTCCTTTTGCAACATCTGTGCAGTTCTCACTGCACACTCTTACACAAAGTTAAGTCTCCTTTTGGTACTGGGTGTGTTCTTTGTGATATTCTACTTATTTGCACAGGCTCTGATCCAGAGATTGCCTTATAGCTCAAGGTTGAATATTGTTTACCTGAGTATCAAAGCAATTGCTTGATGTTAAAAGTAGGCTGGACACACACGGTCACCTTGAAAGTATTTGTGACGTTGTTTGTTTTTTTCATTCTACCTTTATTGGACCTTTGGCCTGTTGTAAACCTTGAAAATGTTTATCCTTTCACTTTGGCTTGGCTGTTCTGATTAAGACTATCATATTGTTGTTTTTTTACCTTTTGGTATGGCCGCTTTTTTTCAATCTAAGCTATAACCCCAAGATGCTGTTGCCATAACTGGCATCTTGCACTAATCCTTCTGTTGTAAAGTGGATAAGTGAAAACACAGTGGTTTACCTGTATATATTTGTCTTTTCTCCTAGGTCTAGCTGTTGGAATAGGTATTGGCACACTAGTTGAAGCTGCAAAGAAGTCATTTTGGCGCAGTGAGGGAGAAAATGGTGAGTATACAGTCATGTGGGAGAATGACATTTGGCATTTATAAAAGAAAATGGGAAATCATCCCTACGGTATTTGAACCATTACGGTACCATTACCATTACCATTTTGTAATCTTGTTCAGTTACAAAATAAAAATTAGAAAACACACACTGAGACATGCCTCTCATTCAATATGCAGGTATAGACAGAGGTTATTTGATTTAAATGTGTTATATATATATACACACACACACATACATACAGTGGGATGCAAAAGTTTGGGCAACCTTGTTAATAGTCGTCATTTTCCTGTATAAATCGTTGGTTGTTACGATAAAAAATGTCAGTTAAATATATCATATAGGAGACATACACAGTGATATTTGAGAAGTGAAATGAAGTTTATTGGATTTACAGAAAGTATGCAATAATTGTTCAAACAAAATCAGGCAGGTGCATAAATTTGGGCACCACAAGAAAGAAATGAAATCAATATTTAGCAGATCCGCCTTTTGCAGAAATTACAGCCTCTAAACACTTCCTGTAGGTTCCAATGAGAGTCTGGATTGTGGTTGAAGGTATTTTGGACCATTCCTCTTTACAAAACATCTCTAGTTCATTCAGGTTTGATGGCTTCTGAGCATGGACAGCTCTCTTTAACTCACACCACAGATTTTCAATTATATTCAGGTCTGGGGACTGAGATGGCCATTCCAGAACGTTGTACTTGTTCCTCTGCATGAATGCCTTAGTGGATTTTTAGCAGTGTTTCGGGTCATTGTCTTGTTGAAAGATCCAGCCCCGACGCAGCTTCAGCTTTGTCACTGATTCCTGGACATTGGTCTCCAGAATCTGCTGATACTGAGTGGAATCCATGCGTCCCTCAACTTTGACAAGATTCCCAGTCCCTGCACTGGCCACACAGCCCCACAGCATGATGGAACCACCACCATATTTTACTGTAGGTAGCAGGTGTTTTTCTTGGAATGCTGTGTTCTTTTTCCTCCATGCATAACGCCCTTGTTATGTCCAAATAACTCAATTTTAGTTTCATCAGTCCACAGCACCTTATTCCAAAATGAAGCTGGCTTGTCCAAATGTGCTTGAGCATACCTCAAGCGGCTCTGTTTGTGCTGTGGGCAGAGAATAGGCTTCCTCTGCATCACTCTCGCATACAGCATCTCCTTGTGTAAGTGCGCAGAATGGTTGAACGATGCACAGTGACTCCATCTGCTGATGTTGTAGGTCTTTGGTGCTGGTCTGTGGGTTGACTCTGACTGTTCTCACCATTCGTCGCTTCTGTCTATCCGAAATCTTTCTTGGTCTGCCACTTTGAGCCTTAACTTGAACTGAGCCTGTGGTCTTCCATTTCCTCAATATGTTCCTAACTGTGGAAACAGACAACTTAAATCTCAGGGACAGCTTTCTGTATCCTTCCCCTAAACCATGATGGTGAACAATCTTTGTCTTCAGGTCATTTGAGAGTTGTTTTGTGACCCCCATGTTGCTACTCTTCAGAGGAAATTAAAGGAGGAGGGAAACTTACAATTGACCCCCTTAAATACTCTTTTTCATTATAGGATTCACCTGTGTATGTAGGTCAGGGGTCACTGAGCTTACCAAGCCAATTTGAGTTCCAATAATTAGTTCTAAAAGTTTTGGAATCAATAAAATGACAACGGTGCCCAAATTTATGCACCTGCCTGATTTTGTTTGAACAATTATTGCACACTTTCTGTAAATCCAATAAACTTCATTTCACTTCTCAAATATCACTGTGTGTGTCTCCTATATGATATATTTAACTGACATTTTTTATCGTAACAACCAACGAGTTGTACAGGAAAATAACGACTATTAACAAGGTTGCCCAAACTTTTGCATCCCACTGTATATATGGCTTAACTTCAACTGCCTTGCATTTTTTTTTTTAAACTGACTCTTAGTATTCTTTTGGAATTGGAAATTATGCAAAATAAGAGGTGAGAAATGTGGTTGTGTCATGGTGTTTTGTTTTTTGAATTAGTGAAAAGTTTCTTGGTTTAGGGTATAGATTATAGTTGAAACAATAATAGAGCAGAATTCCACATAAAGTTATAAAGGGAAAATTTAATATATTTATTCTTGCCAGCCATCTGCTAGTCACATTCATCCTTATGAAAACACTATTCCGTTTACCCTATTATAAAAAATGTTTGTTTTTTAAATAGATTTGGTTAATATGTAAAGTTTACTGTGTGTGTATCTGTTACTGTTTACAAAAATCATGAATTAGAATATTAATGTATGATTGCTACTACTGAATATTTACATAGTTTGTTGCCAAATAGCATTTTCAGATTTTGTGAAGTGATTTATACTAGTATAAGGTCTCTGTTTGTCTGCAGGGCACAATGAACTACTGAGTGCTAGTAATATCCTTTCTGAATCCAATGCTGAGAGAATTGTAAAAACTCTTTGCAAGGTTCGAGGGGCAGCACTGAAGTTGGGTCAGATGCTGAGCATACAAGGTAAGACTCGATGCCTTGCAAGTTGTACTGTAAGAAGTTCAGATGTGACTAAATGGGAAAATTGCACTTAATGGCATCATCTCCGTTTACTTTCCTCAGATCTCAAGTAAATGAAATTAACAGTAAAAACCTATACAGGCATTGAATATGTGGTGGTTGATGTGACATAGTGAACACTGAAGCTCAAATGTAAAGACGGTTTACCATGATGATTTATTTTTTCTATTACAGATGATGCATTCATTAACCCGATGCTTCAAAAAATATTTGAGAGAGTTCGCCACAGTGCTGACTTCATGCCGACTAAACAAATGCTGCGCGTGCTAAATTCTGAGCTGGGGCCAACCTGGAGGGCAAAATTGGAAATGTTTGAGGAACGGCCATTTGCTGCAGCCTCTATTGGTCAGGTTCATTTGGCGAGACTGCATGATGGAAGAGAAGTTGCAATGAAAATACAGGTATGTGATGATACAGTAAAGTCTTCAGTTTTTTTTTTTTAGTAATGATTCTGTCCAAATATAGTCCCTTAATTTTCATTGCAACCTTTTAATCTGCCTTGAGTTGTTACGGTCTGCTATTGTTTAAAGAATCTCTTGTATTGCCTTTTAGGCTGCTCAAGAATACATTTTTTAAGTTTTTCTTTTTTCTATTCATTATGTAGTATCCTGGTGTGGCACAAAGCATTGACAGTGATGTTCGCAACATGCTGGCTTTGCTGAACATGAGCAATGCCCTTCCTGAAGGTATGTATTTCATTATGTATTACTTTATCCATAGCAGTGGAAGTGATTTTAGAGTTCTATAAAAGTGTAACATCATTCTAGTTTGGATTTTCTGATGCAGTGCAGGTAGAGTGAATTGATTCTGGAGTTTTTTTTTTTTCCCTTCTTAAGTAGCTTTCAAAATCCAGTGCAGGGTAAAAGGAGAAAGGGAGTTGGTACTTTTATTATGATGATGTATAGGGGGATAAACTGTCCAATGTGTTCTTCTGCTCTTTGGATCAATATGCATTTTTTCTGTGATCATTAGGCCTGTTCCCGGAGCATGTGATCGAGGTACTAAGTCGAGAACTTGCCCTTGAATGTGATTATGAGAGGGAGGCAGCCTGTGCACGGCAGTTTAGGTAGGTTTGCATGAAAGTAAATGCTTATGGTGCGCAGTACTACTCTGAAGGGGCGAGTTTCCCCAAAATTGGATACAAGTAACTTTAGGATGGGAGCTATGTGACATACAAGCTACTTTTTCATGGGTTTCCAAATACTTCTCTTTATCGGCCACTTTTTATGAGGGAGAATAAAGTAATGCTTTGCTAATCCCGCCCCTGAAGTTGCCAACAAAAAAGCATCATAACCCCACTGACAATACTTTCATTATATGTTGTAATTTTTGGTCCTTTTGGGGGAGATGAAATGCTGTGAAAGCTGATATGAAGTAAACAGTCTGTCATTTTCTAACCTGCTTAGTCCTGAACAGGGTCACTGGGGGGTGCTGGTGGACCGGGCCCAAGAGGAAAACATGACCTCATAATTTAATAACCAAACAAGATAAAGCATGTAAATAGCATAAAATTGGACACCTATTGTTTCTAAGATGAACACAAAAGAAATAAAAAAAAAAAAAAAATACAATAGTGATGCTGCACTATCATCAATACCAGGCAGGGGTTGTAACTCCATGAAGCACGCTAATGAAATCCAGATTTACCTCCGTAAACCTTGTTTGAATATGTCCTTGTTTTCCAATCAAGGCTCATTCTATTCCACGAACACAGACTGTCTTTTTTTTCTTTACCTCCACATGTGCTTGGCCAATACACGATTATGTGTGGGCTCACGAGATGCAAGTAGTCCCGACAACAGATCATTAATAACATCTATCATGAATCAGAAAGCACAGAGGTGACAAGTTGTTCACTCAGCAAAGTTTGCCAAACTGGCTGCCTGGTTATTAAATACTCTTTGTTCCTACCATGCACACAATTTTCAAAGCTGTTATCCTGCAATGAATTCTGGCTTTTGAGTTTATGTAGTATTGACTTTTGAACAAGCAAGAAGTCTAATCATTCTTTTTGTTATTTTCTTTCTTTTTTCTTTGGAGTGAGCTATTACGGGATGATCCTTTCTTCAGTGTACCTGCAGTGATAGATGAACTGAGTAGTAAAAGGGTACTGACCACTGAGCTGGTACCCGGCTATCCGCTGGACAAGGCAGAAGGATTGAGCCAAGACACCAGGAACAAGGTGAGCAATAACAAGAGCGCTGTTTGGTGGGGGTTCTGTAAATGACATGATGGAAAACGAGGCACAATTTCTTCTCCACCGATGAGTTTCCATGTTAAAATGAATAGTAGTATGTGGCATGTATCTTACATGCATTTTAAATATTAAAGTTCCAAGCTTGACTGTGTATTCAGAGTATGGCCTTAGTGTAAATCTTTGTGAGGGGAAAGAACCAAGTGCTGTACAATTAGCATACAACTGCAAATCATATTTTAATATTTAATTTTTCTCTTCCCCCTTGCAGATCTGTTTTAAGATCCTGGAGCTGTGCATCCGAGAGCTGTTTGAATTTAGATTCATGCAGACAGACCCAAATTGGTCTAATTTTTTTTATGACCCTCAGACTGGAAAGGTGAGTAGTGTCAATTGATGTTGCTAAAATGTTTTGGACTTTCCTATGATTTTAAAATCAAAAAAGAAAATGCATTCAAGTCATTCCCCTTGAGAAATTATCTTAATTTTTGGAAACTTTTGAAAAGTATCAGTTGAGTGCATTTTTAGCTCTTCCTCTTTTGACTTTCTTGTATACTTACTGAAATGCTCTTTTTTAATTCCCCACCTCCATCCCATTAGGTGGCACTGCTGGATTTCGGGGCTACCCGGGGCTTTGAGAGGGAATTCACTGATCAATACATTGAGGTTAGTACTACCAGACTGACCAGTTGCTTTGAATTGGAGAAGTGTCAACCTCTGTATAAAAGAAGAGTCTTCATCTTTTGTGTTTCAGTTTATTTGTTCATGTATTGAATTTATTTAACAGGTCATCAGAGCTGCTGCAGAGCAAAACAAGGAAGCTGTTTTGCAAAAATCAATTGATATGAAGTTTCTTACTGGATATGAAACTAAGGTAAGGCTACTATTTTGGCTGTAGAAGCTGATCTTGTTAAATGTGCCTTTCAGGACAAGTGTATGAAATTTATTTAAGTGAAAATAAATTCCACTTAATTTAATAAATGCGTCCATTTACTCAAACTAGGTAATGAAAGATGCCCATGTTGACGCAGTTATGATTCTGGGAGAGGCGTTTGCATCTGCTGAGCCATTTGATTTCAGCTGCCAGACCACTACCCGGAGGATACATCAGATTTTGCCAGTGATGATGAAATATCGACTCACCCCTCCACCTGAGGAGACGTACTCTCTTCATCGGAAAATGGCAGGCTCTTTCCTGATTTGTGCTAAACTGAAAGCGCACATTCCTTGTCGGGACATGTTTGTCCAAGCATATAAAAAATACTGGGTTAAGGAAAACTTTGTAGATGAAGCACAAAGAGCAGCAGTGAAAGTAGGAGCTCGGATCTGAAGAAATACAGGACTGGCTTTTGGTATTGAGTTCTTAATATGTAGGCTCAAAGAGCAACTTAGTGGAGAAGTTGAATTTTGTAACTGAAGTGGGGATGTACGGAAGTGCCAGCAGTCTAGTTCCTTGAGCTATAAACTGGCCAGAAAATCATTTTTGAAGTCTAACAGTGAGGCCAACTGAACCTGAATTGTCATGAAGTGTTGATTCCACTTTGATTTGCAACTTAAAGCTTGACCCAGGACCAGATGAGCAGGATACTTCACTTGTGGACCATTTATATCTGTCTGGAAGGGGCATCCATTTGGGACCTTGAAAGTTTTCATAGTTCTACATTCTATGGGATTGTACAGACAGATTTTTTTGTGTGTGCGTGTTTTAGTACTTCCTTTGCAAAATTTTGTTATACATTGGAGCAAATTGCTGAAATGAATTATTTGCACTGTCTTCTGCAGCTTCTTCTCGATTTTCATAGAGAAATGAACATTTCAAAGGTTTTGCTATTCCATGTTTTCCAGCAGTCAGGTGCAGGTTGCATTTTCTGTGTAGAATTCTGTGGCTTTGCCTCTCTTGTATGTGTCTCCAGTTTTAGGATTTACTTTTGATAGGACCACAGCCATTTGTTCCTTCACAGTCTTGGTTCTTACCTTTTTAATGTATTTATCTATATGAAGGCAGATATGACCATTCTAGTCTTAACAGAGTGCAATCACTTTAGATTTTTATTAAACACCTAACATTATGTAATCAAAATGGCTATTAGGATTTTGTTTCCAGCTGGGGCTGTGTAACTCCATCTCGAGATTTGTTTGTCTGCAAATCAGGAAGCTATATCTGTAGGAGCAGAACAGTTGACCTGTACAGTGTGCACAGTCTCAAGTGCATCACACTCCTCTTTTTCATTCACAAGGAAAAGTAAATGTAATACTGAAAACACTCTTATCGTTGATGTGAAAAGCCAAAGAAAATTTTGTTTATTTAAAGTGTTTTTTTTTTTTTTTTGCTGTCCACATCCTCATTGATGATCATGAAATTTCTGTTGTGGATAGATATGCTGGAGCATTGGTACCTTAAGGATACAGAATGTATGTAGTCAAAGGTTAGTGATATGTTCTAGGCTTGTTATGCTGAAGGATTGTGTTGCAAGGAAGATGAAGAGAAAGACATTGAAGATGGTACGAGTAGAAGTGAGTGGGTTCAGAAAAATTGACCTATTTTGTACAACTGTAAATATTTCCTTTTGTAATAAATTTTTGAATACATTTTTTTTTTTTTATTTTACTTCCATCAGTAAAATTGCAGACCATGTGTCCTTTTTGTTTAAACCCAGCATAAGATCATCCCTGAGGTCAGCTGAACTTTATACATGTATATTTAATAATATCTGTTTATGTGTGTGCTGACAGCTAAGGCTGTCATTGGAGTGTGCATCATGGAGCTGGTGAAGTTAGATACCAACTGAGCCCACCACGTGTGCAGTGGTGAATCTAAAACAGTGAATACACATACAGACATGAAACACCTATATCCAAATATATGAACTGGAGCCATTAGTAAAGAAGAGCAAGAGGGGTTAGGAGCACACACTGATACAGAGCATTGCCCACCCACCACATGACAAACTGACTCAGGATCCCCGATTAGGACCCGAGTGCAGCCATGCAACGGGTGACACCACAGCACCACACTAGTTCAGATGGAGTTGGAACCAGGGTGAGGTTTTTTTTTATGGTGGCTGGAGTGCCAATTCTGCCACCAACCCACAGGTTTTTCCCTGCAGGTTGGAGGATGCAGATTTAATGTCATACCCGGGACGGAGCAGTTACAGGTTAAGGGCCTTGCTCAAGGGCCCAACAGAGCAGAGTCCCTTTTTGGCATTTATGAGATTTGAACTGGCAACTTTCGGATTACCAGTGTAGATCCCTAGCCTCAGAGCTACCACTCCACCCAGTGCAAAGAAGGAAATCCTAAAATATAATAGCATGGCCTTTGTCCTGATATGGATTGAAATATAGCATGGATGTCAATCATATTTAACTGTGTCTGAAAAACTGATATGCAATGCATGTACATTTTGATATCAGTCAATTCATATCGTCCTGTGCAACATGTTAACATAATCCTTCATTTTTTTTCAAGTATTCACCTTTTTGGGAAGATTCACATTTTATTCTTATACAGCAGTGAATCATAGTAGATTTAACTTGACTTTTTTGACATGAACATTAAGAGAGTCTTTTTTTCTGTTGTTCAAAGCAAATGCAGATTGCTGCAAAGTGGTCTAAATTAATCCCAAATATAAACCACAGCCTATTTGATCACACAAGTGTGTCCTCTTCGAGATGGTATGGAGTTGATGCATCTTTGGTAGTTTGTCTGTGCAGGTCTTTCTATTGGCTTTGCACAGCTGAACGTTGCAGTTTTTCCCCATTCTTTGTAAAACATCTCGTGTGCTGTCAAGCTGCATTGGAGATCATGAATGAATGGCCTTTTAAAAACCAGCCACACATTATTCTCAATGGCACCGAGATCTGGACTTTGACTCAGTCACTCCAGAACATTCACATTGTTGTTTTTGAGATGCATTTATGGTACAAATCAGGTGATCTCCATTGAACTATTGATATGCCTTCTAAAATCAGTTGGCGCCACCAGTACTAATTAAGGTGTGTCATACTAAAGAGATTAAATGGGTATGGGATTGATTATTTTATGTTTTAGATTTGCAATTGGCTAAGTTTGATGGAGATGTCTGTAGCTGCAGGGGTGAATGAGATCTACCTCGCAGAAACATATTGTGAAGGTGTTCTGGCACATGGAAGGTGGGCACAGTGGTTTCAAGGTTTGTTCCACGTACCAAGGGATCACACTGCACTGCCCCTTGGGAAAGTCTATGCCGGGCTACCAGAACAGAAACTGCACAGACTGTCTTGTTCATTGGTCAGTGGAGCAGCGGGCTGTATTGTGCATACGTACTTTGTGGATTTTCAAAATGCTTTTGACCAACTAATCTCTGGTATCTTGTAGACGGTGCTACAAGAATACTGGGGCCCAGGGCTGCTGTGGCATGCCATTCCATCAAAGATGTGTTTGAATACTTGGCATTCATTTAGTGTGCACATTGGGCTCTGCCAGTGGGTCAAGTTGCTCTCCTGTTTTGTTCAGAATTGTCACGGGCAGCCAAGGTTTGCTTATTTTACTATTCAATTACATGCATTTTTCAGAAACTGAAATTGAAATATATCAATACTTGCTTTTGTGATGCGGCTAAAGTTTTGTCTGTTTGCAGATCCACATGTTGATAGTGATAACTGGGAATAAAGCAGCATTTCATAAAGACTGCATATTATATGTACACACATACACAGAGAAACATCACCACCCACAAACACAAATAAAACCAATTTCATCATAACGGTTCATTTATAATTCTAAAAGATGTAAAAACATAAGTAGTACATTCTCTGGATAGAAATTTGGAATTTTTTGACAAACGTATTTAAAAAAATTAACTATATGAAATATGTCAGTCAAAAAAATAAAAATACTCATTTAGATATTTATATAATAAATTCCCCAGTATAATAAACATAGACCATTTTATATAAATTGCACTAGTAAAAGTTCAGTAGTTTGTTTTTTTTTGTTTTTTTCATTTTGCCCTTTCTGTTCTAACTAATCCAGTAATACTCGCTGACTTCTACTCCAAAGTACTTTGTGTAGCCCTCTGGCTGAATGAGCTAAAGTGGCAGATCGTTTAAAAAGATACTAAACATGAACTCTCTTCATATGATTGAAATTACGTGAAGGTAGAGCACGACATAGCCATATCACAAGAACAGAGAAGAAATAAAATCTTTGGCATTTTGTAACAGCATTTGTGTTCTGTGCTATTTACAATATATAAATTTGAATGAGTGTACGTATTTTCAATATTTGAGACATGGCACAGCATTCCCTCTGGATTCTTTTGTAACAGTCAGCAGATAAGGGACAGCCATTTCCAGAGATCTCCATTAAATGGCATGCAGCATCTTCCTGAGTGAAGAAACAGTTGGCGCCCGTGATTGATGGATGCCGTCAATACAGCGGCT
Organism: Polypterus senegalus; assembly: GCF_016835505.1. NCBI lineage: Eukaryota > Metazoa > Chordata > Cladistia > Polypteriformes > Polypteridae > Polypterus > Polypterus senegalus. The sequence continues at coordinate 10,779,590 of NC_053161.1, read as the reverse complement.
TACTACCACCACCACTTCCCCATAGGGAAAAAAAGACACCGCATTGGTGCTTGAAGGCCAACTCATGTCAAGATAGTAGATAAAGGAAGTAAAACAGCAACAATTGTTGTGACACAAGGACCAGCGATTACTCCTTTGTCTTCAAAGATGTTTTCAGTTTACCCCGCAGTGTGAATGCAGAAAACTGTAAGATGCAATCGATAAATAAAAAAAATGGAGCCGGCTAGATACTAAATGAGGCATCAGTAAGCAAGTGCTTGCGCTTCAGTCTTCCCACTGTCTTCAGTTAAAGTCTTCATTGTGAACACCTTCACACTTAAGAATAAGATCACTACAAAATCTTCTCACTTTTACTTGAAATATACTTTGTATAAGCCAGGAAGAAAACGAATGGCAAAGGTAAGCAACTTGTAGGGATAAAAGCTGTAGCACTGGCACCGCTGCATTCATTGCATTTGTGTTTTGAGGCTCTTGTTATTTTGACTTGAAGTCCACTTTGAAAGTATCAACTAGTTGCCATTAAACAACAAGATAAAGTCTGGGGGGAAAAAAATCCATGTGACATGAGTCAACTTAACGTAACGTAATTGAACAGAAACCTAGGGTGTACTTCTTATACAATTAGATCAGTCTTCTGAAATAATAAAAGGGAAAAAAAAGGTAAGCAGTAGCCTGGTTTCTTCACCCCCATTACTAGCAGGTTACAAAAATGTAACAGAGTTATTTTTGCTGCTGAGTAAAGTCCCATCAGCACTGGCGGAGTCGGTACACAACCCATTAAATATCCAACATGAAGGCAACTGCCAGCACTTTGGCCAGTGGTGTCCATACAGAGGTACGGCTGCCTCCAGCTGTGTGAATAACATGAGGCTCACAGTTGTATATGCTGAATGAAGAAAAAGACTGCTGTTCACTAATAAAGGTAATGTGGACATTTCAAATAAAAATAATTCCTGAAATTCTGCATGATATGATATATCACATTTTGCATAGTACATTTCATTAACATTTTTACAACTATAAAAATTATTTTAAAAGTTTTATGCTTTAGGAAAATATTCACATAATTGCACTTAATATCATTTAAAAAAAGAGATATTGACCTTCTTTAGTAACTGTTTAAGATGTAACTGGAGACTGGTCAAGTAGAATCCGCAAATGACACTGCGGAAATGAGCTTGATAATCTCATAGTCAGATGAGGAGTAAAGGTAAAAAATAGTGTGCCATCTGTGCTGCCCTGTTGATGAGGACACCAGAAGTGACTAATTCTGTAATGTGATGTTGACCAGGCACTTAAAAGCACTGTTACAGACTTTTTCCATGTTAAGTTCAAAGAGCTCACTGCTGCAAATGTAGAGATCAACTCTCAAAAACAATTAAAAAAAAAAGTAAGAGCCCAAAATCTCCATGAGTTTTGTCTTCCTCTTCTCTTGCCAGCTTTAGAAAAGCAATCCAGTCAGCCGATCTTGCAAAAATGGCAGTAATGTCGATGCAGAGAAGATTTTGGCACACGGGAGTTCTGGCAGAGCTTCTATTTCGGGACAGGAGAGTCTGCCCTTTCACTGGAGCTGCGGGATGCTCGGAGATGTTGAGTGTGGCCTGAAATCTAGACGAGGGCATGGAAACATCACAGATGGTCATTGTTTTCATATTAAGCATTTATTTTCAAACCCAAAGTAGGCACTAAAAATAAAAATAGTTACTATAACTGCACCATCAAATGCACTGGCTTAATAAAATGCCGGACTTGAATCCCGTTCTTAGGAACCCAAACACAGTTTGTTTTTTAGCCATGGTAGTTAATGAGGAAGAACAAACAACCTTTCCTCAGTGTTATTCACTTTTATAAAGTTTCTACATAAACCCAGGCAGAAGCTTCATGGTGCAATAAAAAATGTTGCTTAATAATTGGCACTTCACTTTTATAACAACCGGAAAGGGTGAGGCAATCAGGAGACCTTACAACAGCTTTGGAATGGCCTAGGCTAACATCTCTTTCACACCAATAACACATTGTTTTGCAGCATGAGCCTTTTCATAGTTAGGTGCTATGAAAATTCCCACAAAAAGAAAACCAGATTGCATTTATATGGCACTTGTTCAAGACACTGCGAGCGTTTTATATAGACAGGGTGGAACTACTTCAGCCACCACCAATGTACAGCAACAACCTGGATGGTGTGACGGCAGCTCTTTTACTCCATTACACCACACATAAGGTGGTGAAGGAGTGCGAAAGATACTCATTAAGGAATGGGATTATTGGGGGCCAGAATGGACAAAGGTGTGATGGGCAATTTAGCCTGGACATTGGCATAGACCCTACTCTTTTTAAAATATGCCCAGGGATCTTTTATGACTACAGATTGTCAGGACCTCAGTTTTACAACACCATTATTGCAGTAGAGTGTCTGCAACACAATGCTGAGACACTGGGATCCACACATTGACCACAGGGTAAGCGTTCCCTGCTCGCCTCACCAACAGCCTCCTATATGGTTTCCCCATCCAAGAACTGACCAGGCACAAACATGCCTAGCTTCAGGTGGAGTACATGTTCTGAAGCACAGGTGGTATGGTGGTGGTTGAAGTGACTCCCTACATCTGAGTAGCTAGAAAAGCGCAATGTAAATATATCAATTTAAAGTTACGGTATTACTTTTTCTAATATTTTTCATGTAGCAGAAAAATATTTGCATAAATATATATTTTTCCTAAAGGTATATTGTTTACAGCTAAATAATGTGAAAAATGTGTGTACACTGCAAAATCTGAAATGAAAGCTCCCCTCACCAGACCTCTCTGAATACTCACATATTTCCTAATACCCCTTATTTACAACTCGGAACTAACTCTTATTTTGTTTTCATGTGCTCCATGATAATTTATATCTCTGTCCTAGGAGGATTCGTTTTGCTGACGTGCTCGCCTTGCTCGTGTATTTCCTTAAGCGAGTTTCTGTTTCCTCGACGGCGGAGCCATTATCCTGAATCTACATCTCACTTCCAGGCCAGACAGACACACACACTTCCACGCGTAGACGTTTATATACAAGACTATAGTCATGCAGTAATTTAAAAAAAAGAAAAACGAAACTTATGTCTCCTGCTACTAGCCGGTGCCCACCCCTTAAGTGTAACTTTACATACACGTTTACTGACCTCAGACAGCATGTCTCCCTCAGCAAACAGGCACTGCGGAGTCAGGAGAATGTCATCTGTGAAGGACCCACGGGACTGGCGCTTGGCTGTGAATACAAATATTTACACGTTACAAATGTATTAACATCTTCTTGAGCTAGTCATGAAGATTAAATATCTTATGTCCCAGTGTGGTTCTATTTTGACTTCAAAACACTATAAACAACTTTTAAAAATGTGATATTTAAAGCTTGCCTTACCATACATTTCCCTCAAGGCTTGGTCACTCCCAGCAGAAAGAGGGCGGCCAGATTCTGTGGCACTACGCGGGCGGTTCATTGGTGCCAGTGTTGAGTCCTGGTTTGGAAGATCCCTAAGATTTTGCATTTTCTCACCTGGACCAACATGCACCAAGTGACTGAAGTTTGTGGGGTTGGAAATCAGTTTAGAGCGAATGCTTGGGTCCCTGAGCATGTTCCTATTAAAAAAATATGGGATCAGTGGATTTGAGACATGCTGATGAAAGATGTGTACAATGCATAAAATGAGTTCTTGAGGCATGAGCAGCAGTAAACATGTCTGCTTTTCAGTGGGCAATTCATCCAAGATATGTCTATTTCACTTCATCACTGTGACTGCATTAAATTTTTTTCAGCATGAAAGTAGCTAAATATGGCAGTAAGTTTGAAAAACTTCTTTCATTTTACAGATGGACCTCTAACTGTATGATCTTTGTTGCTCACAAAGTGACATCTCCACAGTAACCCATTTACCTGCGTTGCTGTAGTCTCTCCTCATCAGATATTCGAAAAGAGAATCTTCTCTTGCTTTTAGTCCTCAGCATTTGGCGTCTGCTGTTCTCCTCCGTCTCTGGCACATCAAAGTGGTCCTTTTCTAATGTTGTGAGGAAAAGCCTCGACTTAGTCATAGTACTCAGAACCCAAACATCATTAAACTTTCATATTCTGGTGACAGGCATATGAAACTTGATACGTCACTCTCCAACCAAGAATAAATAACCAAATCAGAAACTTGGTTTAAAAACATTAAAGCAGAAAATTGTGGCCTGGCCAAGGTTTCATCCTTGTGTCCATTTTCTTTGAATTCAATTATGTTGTGTTGTGTTCCACTTCATTAAGTAGGTATTCTTTTTTTTTGTACGTTATAATTCTTACTCAGTATTTTCTGGTATATAAATTATTTTTTATTAAGAATTTCAATTTGGGTGACACGGTGGCGCAGTAAGGAGACCCGCTTCCCGGGTCCTCCTTGTGTGGAGTTTGCATGTTCTCCCCGTGTCTGCGTGGGTTTCCTCCGGGTACTCCAGTTTCCTTCCACAGTCCAAAGACATGCAGGTTAGGTGGATTGGCGATTCTAAATTGTCCCTAGTGTGTGGGTGTGCACGTGTGTGTGTCCTGCGATAGGTTGGCACCCTGTGTTGGCAGGGATTGGCTCCAGCAGACCCCTGTGACCCTGTTAGGATTCAGCGGGTTGGAAAATGGATGGATGGAATTTCAATTTAATTTGTTCACTGGGTTATGTCCCATGTTTGGTTATGGCTGCACCTTTTTCTTGTTACTAAAAGAATACAATGTCACTTCCAACCATCTAGAAAACATACCAGCTTGCTTGCTTCTGAGGTAGATTAGTCTCACGGTCTCTGTGCCAAATAAGCTTAGACTACCATCAGTATTCAGGGAGCGTACCTGGAAATAAAATGAGGAATTACTTAATCAACTCTTCTTAGTGAAAAACAAATGAATAGTTGCCAAACTACATAATAATGAATACATTTCAATTACACACACACTTAACATTTTTTAGAAAATGTTCAATATCTAACATGTTAAACTTGTCTGTCTGAACTTTAGCATTACTTGAACTGGAAAGCAAAATCACACCAGCCTGTCTTTTCGTTAAAGATGCTGAATTGCCCATTGTGCAGTAAATTTCAAAAAAGAAAGAGTTTGAACAAAATAAAAAACAGTTGAGAAACACTAGCCACATAAATCTGGCATTACATATATGAATTCCCTGGTATACAGAATATGTTTAAACATGGCCAGTGGAGAGGTTAGTACTGCTACCTGACAGAAAAAATCTCATGGACTTGAATCAAATGCCCGGACTTTAATCAAATGCCCGGACTTTGTCCGTGTGGAGTTTGCCTGATCTACATGTCTCTGTAAGTTTTTCTCTTACGTCCCAAAATATGTTTATGCATTAAGTTCCAGTGAGCTCTGGGTGTGTGACAGGGCCACTACAATGGATGACACCTACATTGCACCTGATGCTGCTTGAGGAGACTTTGGGTCCCATGCAAACCTGAATTATATTAAGCAAGTATGTGAATGTTATTATTTGATATATTTAAACTGAATAAAATGTTATTTTGAGTTAGTTTTAAGAAACTAGAACACCAAGTTTCTTCTCTTCTTCTCTTTTTTAGGAGAAATCTATGGCTTGGTCCAAAAAATGGTACCACTGGAATTGCAAAAAAATTCCAAATACAAGGGAGGAACTGAAGCTCTATGTTGATGTTTTTCTTTTACTCATTTGAGGAATGTTTATGAAAATGTAATTTAACAGCTAAGGAGTTAAAAAAGTATCTCTGACTAAACCCTATCAATGACTCAGGTTATGTTTATAGGACTAGGAACACTTCATGTAACCTGTTTTCCCTCAATGGATGAGGATTGTACAAGACAAGAATTCCACATTGTCATTTAATAACTCTGAAAATAAGATATTTCATATATTTAAAGAAAGAAATACTCCTTTGCTAAAGGAAAACCTGACTCTGTTTAGAGGACTATGCCTACCTTCTTAAGGGATATTGTTTGAATCCACTCCACTCTGTTCACATCAAAGATATCCACTGCATTCTCAGTAAATACCGAAAGGAAGGGGGCAGTGTAACCTAGAAAAGAGAAATAAAAAGAAAAATAACTGAATATAGGAGATCTGGTAAGATTATGTGGATCGGGTTTGAAGGACAAAGCAAAAGTGAAGTCTTCTAGGGAGAATGTTTGTTGAGAGAGCATGCATTGTATTATAGTATATATGTTACGGCCAAAACCTGAAATCGGCCAAAGTGGGAAGAGGCCGGCAAAATCAGAAAATGGCCAATGTTGCTGTAAATTGACCGGCCAATGTCAGATCTTTGTTCGATTTTAGGATTTTGCCAGCTAATTTGCAAAATGGCACGGGGTGATTGGCCAAAGTTGGAAGAAAAAAGGCATGAGCAGCAATTTCTTGCACACTTAGTAGTGCAATTGCATCAAGTGTAGCCTTGGCAGGTCTTGTTCAGAAAGTGGACGCCACTTAGTTGTTTCACAATAATTAAGGTTAGGTATACAAGTAGGCTTCACATTTCTGTTATCATTTTAGCCCTAAAATAGTGACTTACCATCAGGGACCTATTTTATTGACCTTAAGATTAGTGTTTGGGTGAGGGTAAAGTGGCATCTGCTTTTTGAACAAGCCCCGCCTTCAGCAGTTTCTCGTGCAGAATGGAAAACACATCTGAATCTGCATCTGAAAGTTTTTAAACATCTTCGCACATTGAGCGGACAGTCTTACATCAGCGCATTGGATTTTGACCAGGGAGTTCTCGCCACTTTGTGAAATGGCCGGCCAAAGTAGCATATACGCTGGTCATATTCTAGTAAATTGGACTTTGGCCAGTTTGGGAACTGGCTGAACTTTGGGTTTTGGCCGTAACATATACATTAGGAAATCATGTTTAAATATTTCTTCTTTTGAAGATGCCCACAAATATAGGAAAAAGAATCATACTACTCACAGCAAGTAATAGGTGGTGCCAACCATATTAGCTCCCTCTTGCGAGAACGGCAACCCTGACTGTCCACATATACACCAGCCAAATTGAAGCACAGAAGAAACTCTCCAGAGCTCATCTCTACTGCACATAAGGCATCTGCCAGAGGCTGGGTCAGGAAGGAAAATGTTGGGTCATCAGTATTAACAAGATTTGTGGTACTGCCTCCTCCAGTTCCAGATTCACTTGTGAGAGGGTATAGTGTGAATCCTCCTGGGTATCCAATGCACAGACGATCCTCAAAGAGCCCAAGCCATTGCACATTTCCTGGAGCTTGAACCTCTCTCAATTTTTTGTAGCGCACTTTTCCAATATTTAGGGAGTAGCAGTATACCTGACGCTTTACACCAAAGCAGAGACAAGGTACAGTGCCCCGCACAAGTGTGCCTGTGGTCATAGCCTGAACATTACGAGCTTCTTGGATCTTGGTTCCACAAGATTCAGGGTTCTGAAGGTCTTCCCAAGAATAAAGGCGTACAGAATGGCTGCGACCAGAAAGTACAACCAATAACTGGCTTTCGGGTAGGATATTGATCTGTGTTACTTTCTTGCAGTCACCCATCTGCAAGATCTCTGGATAAAAGAAGAGAAAGAATTTGAATGTGAACACTACACAGTGGAAAAAACTATAGTGGGAAAAGGTAATTGAAAAAGGACTTTTTTTTTTTTTTACCATTCTTTGTGACATGTATCAAGTAGAGACCTTCTTCCGTTCCTAAAGCAATACGCTGCTGATCTAATAAAATAATATACTGCATTAGATACAATACTATATGTTAAGGTATTGTGGATTTAACCTACACATTTTTCTATACAACACACAGGAATATGTAACTCCATAAGAAATTTCACTTACCAACAATCGCAGCTGATTGAGCAGTACGAATAAGTGGAAGAGCAGAGTCAAAGGCTTCCTTTGGCAGGAAGACAGATGTGTCTGGAAGCTTATGCTTTTTAAGTAGAAGGTGCAGTTCATTAAGAACCTTCTCCCAGCGGCCTTTTTCGCTCTCATTATCTGCCAAAAGGAGCAAGGAGTGCTGTGTTTTGGGTAGTGTTAGTTGGGAGTAAGTAACCTGAAGAAACCCAAAAAGCAAACAAAGCTCAAGAAAAAAATCCCAAAAACAGTGTTCGATACTAAGACTAAAAGTAGTACAAAAATGTGATCTTTTAAATATAATGCTGTTAACACCTTTCAGAAATGTTTGCTGGACTGGGATTCTACGTTTCTGAATTCAGACTTTGAATTTAAATACAGCTTACTAGCTTGTTTAACCAAGATACTCTTCGTGTACAGTAGGCCCACTTATATTAGTAAAATTCATTCTCCACATTTGTTTAAAGACTGTTTCTCATTATACAAGTAGACAATTTCCAATATCCATCAATTAATTAACAATGGCAAGAAATCCTGCCTAACAATTGTGTTGTATGATTATGGGCATTTTCTTCAAGAAGTAGCCTATTCTACAGCAGAATAATACCCTTTGTGTTAAGTATTAATAAAAGCAGGATATACTTTTACAAACCTATTGAGTACTAGCTGTGTAACCCATCTTAGATATATTGAAATATACGTACTCAATGTTGACCTCAGTGTATTCAGCATTAACGTTTGCAGTGCATCATATATTGGAATATATTTTGGAATGCATGTAGCAAGAAAATGCACTGCATTTTTCATTCCAACAGATTGTGCATTACAAACATTAACACTGCTTTTACACATACCAAATAGCATGTAACAGAGATATAGCAGCCAAACACACACACACACACACACACACACACAGTCACTTGTCCCTTAATTGAGGTGGATTTTTTCTGGCTGTCGACATAGACAAATGGGAGAATTGCCAAACTTAACACAGCACTCAGTTCAACTATAAGGACACCTATGAGGCATAAAAAAATCATGGACACCCAAGCATAGGGAAGGCTTTTTGATTATTAGCATGATATTTTTTTGTATTGCTTCTGGGGAGGAATTGTTTGGTAGAAAATATATTAATCAAATGCAAAAAAGTTTTTTCTTTTGATTGCAAAAATGGGCAAAGCTTTTCATTTTTAAACTTATTAAAATATGTGAGTAGGTTCAACAGATGTGCAGTTTACTATGAAATGAAATAATCATGCTTAACTAGTTTAAATGATTCTACAAAACAGGTTAACTAAAACAGTTTTTACATTACACACTATGATGAAATGCTTTTTGACAAAATAAACAGTTACAGTGAAATATGCTCTACTTACTCTGAGTATACAAGGGATGTCTTTTTTATTAGCATGGATGACATCAGACGCAAAGACAGAGCTGACAGAAAACTGAGGATCCCTAGCAATAGAATGAAAAATCAAAACAGAATTAAATTGAAGAAGTGTTTGGCAAAGTGAAAGATATTTTCATGCATTAATCTTTCTATGAAAACCAGTCCTTGTTTAACTCTCCCAAGCACCGTGACTCATCATTGAACAGCACCAAGAGAATATATGAGGGTTGATGGAAACATTTCAAGTCTGAAAGCTGAAAGGGGTATTCCACAGTGTAGGTTTTGTATGTGGGCAAAGATTAGCTCCTGGGTACTAACGCAAAGTATGTTATTACAGTTTTCTAGAAGTTGTTATTTATGGTGTTAGCCCTGTGACGAGGGGTTATAAACAAGGTGATGTTCTGTGGTGAGGAAGGCTGATGACACGGGAGATGAAAGAGAGGCAGTAAGTAAGAGGTGTAAAGGAAAGAGTTTGACAAGTGTGACATCTAATACTGAGAATATGAAGGTAAAATTAGGAGTGGAGTGGTGGAATTGCTAAACAGAAGCAAAAGTAGGTATGTGCTGTGTATAGCTGATGGAGACAGAAATGTAAAGGTATAAGAATGCTTACTGTGAATAGTGGAAGGTGCAAGTTTTACAGTGGCAGTGCTGGGGGTGGTATACTTGTGGCAGAAAAATGGGCAGACAACATGGCGGTGGTGGCGAAGATGTTGTCCAAGTGTGTTGTTTTTGTTACAAGGATTGTTGGTAAATAAGTGATAAATATAAGCTTAGTATGTGTCAAACAGGTAGGCAGAAGTGATGAGGAGAAAGATGAGTTTTGGGACAAGTTGATGAAAGTGATGTCTTTGGTGCCTCTGAGGAAGGTGGTTGTATTTGGTGGCAACTTCAGTGTTCATGCTGGAGCCAGTGCTGATTATGACAGAATCCATGGGAGATTTAGCTTCAGTACCAGAAGCTTTGAGGGTGACAGCATTTTGTAGTTTGGTGACGAGACAGAAATGGTTGTGTGTAATGCCATGTTTAAGTAGAAGGAAAACAAATTGAAGAATGTTGGTGAGGAAAGTTGGTCGGAACATGGAAAAGAACCATGAAGGTGATTCCTGTTGAGAATTGTATATCACAGTTTCTCTTGGTTTTGTAAGATCTTTTAGTCAGAGGCTTGAAAAAAGTAGGAGGATGTATCTAACAGGGCCAAAGGTCAGAAAGTTGAAAGAGCAGCACAAGAAATAAATCTGATTAAATGATGGTACCAAGAGAAAGCAAGGTTTCACACTAATGACATGTGAACAGCAAGTGTGGAAACAATGAAGAATGTCTAGCTGAAAATAGAAAATGTTTGTGATTAGACTAGGCCAAGACATTTGAAAACAAATTGCTGGAATGCTGTGTTAGAGATAGCAATTGAAGAAAGGAGGAGATGATTTAAGGAGTAGCAGAAAACAACTGCAGGAGGTGACAAAGAAAACAATGTGGAAGCAAAATGTAATGCCAGAAAAGTAGTTGTTAGAGAACAAAAGGCAAAGAGATGAGTCTGCATGTAAGCTGCAGAATGAGGAAGGGAAGAGAAATGTGTGCAGAAGCAGATGGCAAACCTAATGACAGGATGTATAGATAATAACATGACACATACTGAAGGGAATATCACCATTGATAATAATGGAATTAAATTGACCTGGAAACAAGTACATGGACAAATTGCTGAATGAAAAGAACGAATGGGAGAAGGTATTCATTGGAAGAAAACAATGAACTGGAAATGTTATCAAAAGAAGAGGTTTAAGACAACGTAAGTTCCTGGAGTTGAACGCTTGACAAACATGTGCAACCTGATTATGTATAAAGGTTGGATTTCTGAAGCCATGTACAGTGTCCTCATTCCAATGGAAAGGTTGATCCACTGGAGTATGGGTTATATTGAGCAATCAAACTTTTGGACAACGTAAATCAAAGTGATGGAGAGGGTACTGGAGAAAAGAATCAGGGATCAAATAAAACTTACACTTTGGCTTCATTCCTAGAAAGAAAACAACAAGCAAAATCTTTGTTGCCACATTATGTGTTTTTAGATATGGAGATGGCATCTGTCACAAAGGTACAAGAGGTGATGAAGTGGTCACTGAGAAAATTAGGTGTTGAAGAATGATTACCGTCTACATGGATGTCAATATATGAGAAACTGGGAATGGTGGTCAGGACAGCAGATATACATAGTGAAAGGTTTGAGGTGAAAGTGGACTTGCACCAGGGATCCATTCTGGGTCCATTGCTTTTTCATATATTCATAGAAGTAGCATCCAGATGTAACATTTTATGTCTGTGTAGGAACAGGGAGCCAACAAAAAGCCAGTCTGCTGGAACACATGGAAACATGACACTGCAGCGTAGACATTGTCCAATCCCAAGAAATGGAGGCAGACGGCCTAAATTAGCTAGCAATAACAACAACTTTATTTATATAGCACCTTATCATATAATTACATGCAACTCAAGGTGCTTTCTACACATTAAATGAACAAAAACGAACATATACCACATTAACTTGGACTATTATCATTAATTGATACTATGATAATCTATACTAATAAAAGGCAAAGCCCTCACTCACTCACTCACTCACTCACTCACTCACTCACTCACTCACTCACTCACTCATCACTAATTCTCCAACTTCCCGTGTAGGTAGAAGGCTGAAATTTGGCAGGCTTATTCCTTACAGCTTACTTACAAAAATTGAGCAGGTTTCATTTCGAAATTCTACGCATAAGGGTCATAACTGGAAGCTATTTTTCCCCATATAATGTAATGGAGTCTTGAGTTGGAGATGGCCGTGGGGGGCGGAGTTTCATGTGACATCATCACGCCTCCTACGTAAGTACGTAGAGAACAAGGAAGAACTCCAAACAGCGATGAGCACAAAACGCCATTTCACAATTGAGAAGGCAGAAAAACATTATGAAGCAAATGATGCATACAAGCATATTCATAAGTACAGCTACTGCGGAAACAAAGCACGGCGTGAACCGTAAGTTTATATTAAATTAAGTTCATAGACAGGCTGCCACTAGCGTTTGTAATTTAGTGCCTGCCCATATAAGGCCGTCCATCAGCGGCAATCCAATACAAACACTGCCGGTAAATGTTCACGGGTGAAGGACTGTGCTTATGCAGAGGAAGATGAGATGGTCAGGGTGGTGTTTGGCACAAACTCATTGAAACTGCGAGAGAAACTTTTAAGTGCCGGGTCTTAGCTGACATTACACGAGATGGCACCAGTACAGCTGGGAACCTTCGATGCAAGAACACCAAGCGGCTCACGTGAACTGACGCAATGCGCAGACAAAAAGCAACAGTTCCAAAGAGTGCTGAACAAAACCGAATTACACAATTGAGAAGGCAGCAAAAAATATGAAGCGTCTTATACATACAATCATATTCATAAGTGCAGCTACTGCGGAAACAAAGCACACGGTGGAAAAAGTGAATGTCCTGCTAAAGGAAGACAATGTAAAAAAAAACCCGTGCATGCAGTTTGTCACATCACAGATAAAAAGGAAGACGAGCTGTTTATTGATGCAGTAAGGAACTAATCGATGAATGAAACCTCTTATCTTTACAACGATTGACAAACACGGAATGTAACTTGAACACATCCTACAAATACGAGCCTGATTGAAAGAAATAATGATAATCAAATCCTTGATGACAGCAACATTCAATAACACTCACAAAACAATTACTGTATATTGACAATCATGTTACGTTATTTTTAAAATGTTCCCTTTTCTTTTCATAACTTCTACTTCTCCACTGCGTACACGGGTATATATATATAAATGTATATATATACCCGATCTACAATACATACTTTAGCATAGACAAGCCACACGCTGTGGCGCAATTGTAGAGTCTTCACCTCTAACGCCGACATTCGAGGTTCGATTCCCGAGAGGGTGTACTGACTATGTACGCGCTACCGATTCATTTTACCTTCGATCTCCTTGGTTTGGGACGTATGAAAAATATTAGGTTAACGCAGAATCATGTTACGTTATTTTTAAAATTTTCCCTTTCTTAGCACAAGCACAGCTGAGAAGCTTCGATGCATGTACTCCATAACGCGTTAAAAAATAACGCATTTAATCACACTTTCAATTCCAAGCAAACGGGAACTTTTGTCAATGCATGATTTCCTGGTGCATCCATTACACTGATGCACACATCACAGCTACAAAAATGTTAGAGTCGGAATAAAGCGCTTCCTACGACTGATCATTTCGACTACCCGAGCGAAGCCTTGATAAAAGCATGGTTTTGTGCACACTGAAAAGCAAGCAAAATTAGATGCATTACAGAAAGCGGACTTTGTGGCTCTTACTGGGGATCATTGGACTTCCGTGACCGTTAGTAATTCTAAATACATCTAATTACAAAATGTTCAATGATCACACTGTTTTAGCCTAATGTACAAAATAATTTTGGCTAATGTTACTCAGAGTTTAAAGAGTAAGCTGGTCAAATTACCTTTTATGTTTCTGACTTATTTTTTAAGAAGAAAACTGCACTTTATGTTGAAATTTTGGTTATTATTATTTAAAGACAATACTATTCTGAAAATGTACTTAAAGTACTTAAACTACCACTTTATTTTTAAGTCTGCCCAATTTTAACCAGGGATGATATTTTTGTTTCTGTTTTGAATTCAAATGCAGTTTAAAAGCTTTTTTCAGAAATTAAAACAGCTTCAGTTTACAATATTCATGTCCATGTCTATTATTTGATTCTGTAAGCCCACTAAAACCGTTTTAAATTAAAAAAAAAAAACATTTGCGATTTGGGGCAAATTTACGTGTCGATTACATACGATTAATCAAGATTAATTCTTACACAGCCTCTAATTAATTGGATTAATTTTTAATCGAGTCCCACCTAATATATATATATGTAGATATATATATGTAGATTTGTATATATATGTGTATATACAGTATATATGTAGATATGTATATGTTGTATATACAGTATGTATATGTGTGTGTGTATATATACAGTATGTTTATATATGTGTCTGTGTGTGTGTGTATATATATATATATATATATATATATATATATATATATATATATATATATATATATATATATGCCAGCAACACTCATGACAATGACAAAACAATTACATTGTCAATCATGTTACGTTATTATTAAAATGTTTCCTTTGCTTTTTACTTCTCCGCTGCCAATCGCAGGTATTTTGCTATATATTATATATATAATATAAATAGACAGATATGACAACAACACTCATATCAATGACAAAACAATTACATTAACAATCATCTTACGTTATTTTTAAAATGTTTGCTTTTCTTTTTCATAACTTCTTTAACACACTACTTCTCCGCTGCGAAGCGCGGGTATTCTGCTAGTTTCTAATAAATTCCTTTATGCTTCAAAGAGATGGGACAATGTCTTTGTAAACTTAAAATCACAGGTTCCTGACTCAGCAAAGATGAAAATGATCAGGTAGATGTGTGGAATGTCACAGAGTAAGAGAAAGATAAATTATGTTAAGACAAAGAGTTGGTATGCAGGCGATGGGTGTTGTGCTAAGAAAAATCAGACTAGTGCGGTTTGAGATTGTGGAGTGAAAGGAAGACAATGGGGAGTGTGAAGAGAGGTGCACCAAGATTGAGGTAGAAAGAAAGAGGCCAAAATGAAGGTCAAAGACAGTGTAGTTGGAAGTGGTGTGAAATTATATGAAAAACTTGTGTCTCAACCTTAAGGATGCCCAGGACTGTGGAGAGTGAAGGGAAAAAAAGATTTGGAAGGAACCAGCAAAACTGGGCAAGCCTGTAAAATAAACATTAAACCAGTGATGATCATGATAATGATGTTAATGATAATGTGACTTAAAGTGTACTTTATAATTTTTTTATTCAGAACCGGTTGTACATTATGTATTGCAAACAGTGTGAAATACTAATGCATCTAAAATGGATGCTTCGAACAGTATATATGCTTCAAGATTATCTTGTATAGAATGCTCATACATTACTTAGTTGTACTTGTATCATTTCTATGAAAACAAAAAAAAAGAGCCTCAAAAGAATTAAATGAATATATCCTGAAGTGATATCCCACACCACAAGACAGTTTATTTCTTCAATCAGCAGTATTTAAATCACTTGAACTTCCATGGTCCATTAACTTATGATCACTTTTAAAGCAGACAGTGGTACATGGCTTTGCTATTCAAAGAGGTGTAAAGATCTCTGTTTTTAATTACTTACATTAATTACTTAAATATTTATATAAGGGATCTTTTTGCATTAAATTCAGTTAAATTTTGACAAGATTCGTATATAGTTTTAGCAAAATACACAATAAAAGGGCTGTCAAATTACTTCAGGAAAACCAACTGTTACTTTTCAACAATAATAATTGCAACTCTATAACAACAATACTGCACCTGACGGATCAAAGTTATTTAAGAAGATATTTGACATCTAGCGTTTGTACTAAGCAGAAAACATCTATAAGCATTAAGAGCTATTAAATAAATGCAAGCAACAGTAAGGAACTGGTGTCTGGTACAAATTCACATCATGGTTTAAAATAATAATATGACAAAATAATATATTAGTAATTATTGAGTAAGAGACATTACACAATTAACTACAACTACTCAACCCACCTTAAGTCAATAACCTGGGACACTGGGCTTCCAGTTTGGGAGGTTCGGCCCTCAGCAATATCAAACAAGAATAGCTTGAAATCACTGACTACAGCAAGTGCTCGTTGCCAACCCTTTTTCACACCTGCAGGCTTTGGTACCTGTATGGTCAGTCCAACATAAATCAATTAAATGAAGTACATACCACAGTTCATAATAAAAAAAATAGTAAAAATACCCCAGTTACATAGTTACAGTACATGAAGGTATTTTTTAATAACCAACACAGGTTTTAGACAGATAGCGCTGTCAAACTAACTTTTTACAATCTTTTGGAATAGTGTAGAATACAGTTTTGAAGTCTAAAACTAAGGGAACAGCTACCGAAGTTTATATTATATCAAAATTTATGTAATATTAATTCCACTCTTCACTTACACTTAAGTATCCCTCATATGCTGTGCCCTTTCCACGAACAGGGTCTACTCCCAGTGAAGAGGTCATCTGATGTGGTGGCGTGGGGCAGATAGTGGCTGCAGCAGAACAGGTCAAATGACAGGCATAGCTGCACACTGAAAAAAATGCATAGAACTGTATCAAGACAAGCTCAAAAAAAAAAAAAAACATGAAATTGAAAAAGTGTCAAGACAGAAATTACCTTCACATTGTACACCTTGTCGAACAAGACCCAACATCAAAGAGGTGCAGCGCTGACATTTTGTAACAGATGTAAATGTTTTTATCTTGAACTGATGAGGTGGAGGCTACACATGGAAGATATTTGGAGAAACATGTTATTAAAAGAAAAACCAAAACAGATTAATAGAGCGAAGGATGAAATTGCAAAAATTAACTGAAGAGGGACAGCTCAGAATAGTATTATCTCTCAAAAAACAAACTGAGGTAATTTATGATAATTAACTAATCACCTTGGTAACTGATGAAGATGTTGGAGCCTTGACAGAGTTTGGCTTGGCTGTTACCTTTTGAATGAGGGATTTTGAGCTTCCCTAGGAAAGAAAAATGTAATAATGCTAGAACTGTGTGACTGAACCTTAACATGACCCAGTATAAAAAGAAAGAGGAAAAAACTGATATTCTGTATTACAACTGGAGTTCCAACAGACAATAGAACGCAGGTGTAAAGAAACTTTCACAATTTGTGTGTGATGGTCAAAAAATAATTGGAATAGCAGAAGACCAGTTCATTTATTTAAAAAAAAATTATGCAGATAGTGCTTCATGTCTGTTAGCAATTCACATGTTACAGGATTGTTTAGATTTCCCATAAGGAAATATCAAATATACTGTGCCAGTTTCTTGTAGCTTATATACTGTTAACGACCTAACTCGTACTGCATGGGATGAGCTACTGTGAAATCTGCATTTTAGCATGCTTACTTAAAATGAAAAACTGTTTCTTTCTTTTATTAAGCTATCGAAATCACTTATGAATCCACATATAGTGCCTTCTCATGGAGCCATACTCACATCATTTATGTCTGCAACTTCCTTTTCCACCTCTTCTTCTTTTTGAGCCTCAGGAATCACCTCAGGAAATCCAGAGAATGCAATTGAATTGTTCTGTTGGGTGGGATGAAGCAATTATTTTGTAATTGATCACACTGAAGGTTTTCTTGATCATTAAAAAAGGAGTCTGTCATGTTCATCTTTACTGTATTGTGAAAGCAATAATTTGCTAAATGAACTGTACTTGCTATGTTTTCATTTTTTATATATATTGATTACGTTCCCATCAACATTTACAAATCTAGATGTGATTTGTATTACAGAATAAAGCATGTTACAATACTCATTGATAGTTTTTTAATTTAAAAACTCTGCATCTACAGGCAGAACTCCATCAACCTCTGGGCTTCATCATGACATTTGGGACTCTAGAAGGGTTTATTAGATGTGAACAAAGTTCCATGGATTAAAAAACCCTCTCACCACCAGTATAGTAAGCTTGGAGTCGGCAGCCAAGCAGTAGGTTACAGGAAGAGTGGCAAGACAGAGAGTGTTATATAGGAGATGAGTGTTTTTAAAACCAGGCAAGGTCTTTGGGCCCATATATGTCCAAAGAGGCACCCAGACTCCTGTTTTGCTATTTTTAATTGTTATTTTGTGTTTTACTCCCTCTGAATTTGATTATATCATTCCTGTTATGACTTGACTTGACTTGACTGATATGACTATGAGTCTTATTTCTGGTTGTTTTAGCATCTTTGATTTTTTCTTTTTGTGTTGGGGACAACTTGTGAGCTCCCCATATATCCCACACTAGAAAAAGGAGAAACTATTATAGACATTTGGAACATAAAATATATTATGAATATAAAATATTCAATAATATATATATATTATTGATTTCAGTACAGCAGAAAAAAATGGGTTTTTAAAAGAACTATGCCTAACATGCCATTCAGAAGCATATTCTGTTCACATCTTCAATTCTCCTTTGGAGAATGATGCCAGGGATACGGCCTTATAAAACCAGGCTGTTGCCAATTTAACTCTTGCCAGAAGACACTGAACCAAAATAACACTAGAAATCTTCAGAATAATCAAACATAGTCATCTACTTTAATGGTTAGAATGCAATAAAATGTACAATTGTCTCCTACTTCAAAGTCTTCTTTTAATATGTTAGTTTAACAAAACTTTTAACAAATAACGGCAGGACTTCATCACTCACCTCAATAGGAGACAAAGGCATTAATGTTATAATGGACTGCCGTGGCCCAGTGCCTTCAAAAGGAAAATAGTAATTTTTTTAAACATTTTTCTTATTTAAAAGCAATAAAATTTATCAAACTTGCCACTTTCTCAATAACTTAAACAACAGAAGAATCTAGAGAACAAAAGTATGGTATCCATATCAATATTTTGGTGAAAAGTAATTAAATTATCCTTCAACAGGTAACTAAATTGACAAATCTGATTAATGCATAATGTGATATTATCTAGCCCTGCCTAAATTCATACAGTGTGTAAGAGATCCCATGAACATGAAGAACAGACAATAAAAAAGTAAAAAAAAAAATTTACATAAATTACAGAATTAGGGGCATTATGACATTTTACTTTTATACTAAATAAACAGGGAGAGTACTAGCAACATAATATTTAACAAATTGCAAAGATGACAAAGTGGATAAGCACAGACATACTGTATGTTGTGAAAGAGCAGGTTTACCTTCAAAGGCCTGTGACTTCAACTCATTCTTAAGTCTCTCCACTTCAGCCTTTAACTCACTGTTCTGCTTTTCTGCTTCCTGAAGCTTACTGAAAATTTGAATAGAGTACATATTTTTTACTAAGTTGTGGTTTTATCACTATATTCTCTGCAGTATTAGCTGTTAGAAAAGTATTACGTTTCAATTAAAATCACTGCAGTATTCTGCATATTAAACTATACACAAATGTTCATAATGTCTCAGTTATGATTTTTTTTTTTTAAATACACAATTCTGCAACACTGTTGAGGTTTTAGCACAATGTGTGTGATAGCAGTACTGCTGCCTTACAGATCCAGCCTCACTTTCCAGGGCTAGCCCCTGCCTCGTACCCACTGCTGCAGGATTAAATAGCTTGAGAATTCATGTTCAAATAAACATTCCCATTGCCAACAGAGCCCAACTCTGCCTCACCATTCACATGTCAGACTGGTTGCCTTCAACTTGTTAAGTTCCTCCTGCAGACCTTGCTTGGCTCGGAGTTCTGCATCCAGCGCAGACTGAAGCTCTAAGCGTGCAGAGGCTTCCATCTTCTGAAGTCGGCGTGCTTTCCATTGATTGTCCTAATGGAGGCAAAAAAATAAATACTGGTGGATGTATGTTAGACCTTCCAGAAATTAATTGTTTAGCAAAATGTAAAGGGAGCAGGCTTCCTATTAAAATGATCAGTTTAATACACAGACAAATCTACAAAAACTGCTCCATTAACAAAGCCAGTGATCCTGTCCTGTTCACCTGTTTTGCACTGGAGCGATCTACAGCTCTGAGATTTTCCATCTCTTCAGACAAACGAGTGGTGAGGGCTTGAAGGTAGGAGCGAGAGTCTTTCTCATCATTGACCCTACAATGAAAATGAACAAGATTAATCTCCTTAGATGCATTTTCTTACTTCTAGCTATCACACAAAAATAAAACAAAAATGTTCTTTATATAAGGTGAATGACCCTGAAGTCCACTTACCACTGAAGAATATCTGTAATCTGTGCTTCCCAATTAGCAATGGCTTCCTTCTTCTCATTTAAAGACTGTATTTCTTCCTCCAATAATTTATTTTTGCCCTGCAATTTGTCATTTTCCTCTGAAAGCTAAAAAATAAAGAAAATATTTAACAGAAAAAAAATTCTTGAATCCATCGCTGAGAGTGTAAGACTGTATTAATATTTAGTTCCACAGCTTGTAACGTGTAAAACTCCTTTATACCTTAACGCAAAACACGGGCATGAATAATATCAGTAGAAAATGTGACATACCATGTTAAAGCTTTATTTTTGTGGGTAAGATTTATTTATTTTTATTTAATTTAAAATTATGAAGGCATAGCTACTCTTACTCTACACAACTTTGTGAAATATCAGGAAACAAAGGCACTGTAAATCTACAGCTAAAATTTAAATGCAAGATTCAGTTTACTCCCTTTAATGTATTTGAACAAGATTTCCAATATAGTCTTTCAAATGTTGCATAAAATCATAAATACCTTAGCAGCTCTTCCCATCCTTGACACACATAAAATAAATCCAGTAAATAGCAGTATCTTATATTTTTGCTGTTCACATATTTTCATCCCCACCACAAAACTCCAGTAAGACTGACTAATGTGATAAAAAGCAGTTTGAACTGAAGGAATGAAGGTGGCCTTTTTTGTGCGTAGCTATATGATCAACACCTGACAACAATTTCCAATCATAATATGACTAAGTAACCTAATTACAACTATAATAATGGTGCCAGGGTAGCACCGTGGCACAGTGGTAGCACTACTGCCTCATAGCAAGGAGACCAGGGTTTGCATCCTGGGTCCTCCCTGTGGGGGTTTCCTCCCACTGTCCAAAGACATGTAGGTTGGGTGAACTGGCACGCTAAATTAGCTCTTGTGTGTATTTGGGGTGTGTGTGTGTGTGTTTGCTCTGTAATGGACTGGCACCTTTGCACTTTAAGCTAGCTGGGATAAGTAACCCCTCCGGAACCCTGGTCTCGGTTAAGCAGATTAGAAAATGATGTGACATGACATGAATGGTACCAATAATAAGGCGACCTTTAATTACTTTTTTTTTTTTTTAAATAACTAAAAGACAACAGATCTCAAATTCTGCATGGTCAACTGCAGATGCTAGGCTATATGCAGAATACAGGGTTATGTACTAAATATTCAGCAATCATGAGAACATGTGATATAAAATTGGAATTTAATGGAGTCCAATTTTGTATACCTAATATCTTTTAAAATTAAATGTATGTGTTCTATCCATTATTTCATGTGAGTGCAATTGATATAGTCCGCTTTGGGAAAATTGTTAAGTAAAATTTATTTAAAATATTTGATCTGAAGTGTGTGCAGACTTATTGTTGCTTACTTCACCCTGTGCATGAAACTAACTTAGCACCTGAGACAAAGGCTGTCAAGTGATATACTTTTTGCAATCTAAGGAAAATCAGATTGATTTTGATTCCAACATATGACAGTATCCCGATATTTGAAGCAATATTAGCAGAGCAGCTTCTAAAAGTCAGACTCCTGACAATGAGTTTCTGCATTGTAATCTGACAAAATGCAGTGTTGCAAGTATACAGTCATTGTCATGTGTACATAATACAATGACATTCTTATTTGCGTGCCAGACTGGACATCAGGGATTCTTGAAGCCCAAGTCCACTCAGTAGTCTGTATGATTAGCTTGGTAGTTTGGTTTCTTGTATTCAGCTGCTATTTTATTTGCAGCTTGTGTATTTAAACAGAGTGTGACAATGCTAGGACTCATGGCTATGCAGCATCAGAGTTCAATCAGTAGTCCATAGATTTCTGGGACAAGTTGCCTGATTGAGTTAAACTTCAGCACATTATTTGAAAGCCACATGCCTTAGCAATATGGTTTTTTCAAGATGGTAAGCAGTGACTGTAAAATGCTTCCAAGACCCAAGGTAGGAGCGTCTTACCAGAGTTTATTCAGTAGGTGTTGCAAAAAGGCCTACAAACTCAGTGAAATATGTGTCAGTTTTGCCTATTGCATGTGGAATTGATTGGAAATTTTAAAAATCAATTCCTGTACCTTTTTTGGCATACTTCTCTAGGGTTTATGCACCTCAAACAGTAATTCAGTCAGGATTCTGTTAAAAAAAAGATGTCAAACTGGACTATGTGGTGGGGTCCGTGTACTTTTTGGTATTTGAAATTTCATTTTAGAAGCAAAAACGAAAAAACAAAAATGAAAGAAATTTTCAGATTTTGATTTTTGATTAAAGAATAAAATGAGAGAAAATAAGGTATTTTGTAATTCTGTGATAACAAATAGCAGTCATAAAGTTAAAATTACACACACTTTTCTGGATTTATTTGTGATTCAAATAATGAAAGTGTAATAGCTCAAAAACAACAAAACAGACGCATTTTTGTTGTCTGAAACCGTAAGTACTTCTTCTTCTGCATGATTTTTGACGACACGTACGAACCTCCCAACGTCCTCCTCACAAGACATTGACCGACGGCCTTGAAGCAAAAACGAAAAAACAAAAATGAAAGAAATTTTCAGATTTTGATTTTTGATTAAAGAATAAAATGAGAGAAAATAAGGTATTTTGTAATTCTGTGATAACAAATAGCAGTCATAAAGTTAAAATTACACACACTTTTCTGGATTTATTTGTGATTCAAATAATGAAAGTGTAATAGCTCAAAAACAACAAAACAGACGCATTTTTGTTGTCTGAAACCGTAAGTACTTCTTCTTCTGCATGATTTTTGACGACACGTACGAACCTCCCAACGTCCTCCTCACAAGACATTGACCGACGGCCTTGAAGTTACACTGGCATCAGCAGAGGATGGACCATCACGTTGTTTTCCAGAACAGTAAAAGAGTGACACTCTGGGACGAGGACATGACTGCAGAAAAACGGAGTCGCATCTTTCCGGTAAAAATACAAACTTTGCTTCATTGATGTAGCAGTTGTTTTATGAACATTATTGTTATTACTTACTGTGAAACAGCGAACATTTGGTGATTTCATTTACTAACACTAAGTCTGGCAATTTTTATAGTGCTAGCATTCTGAATGTGTGTAAATGTGTGAATGGTTCCTCATTGACAAATGTAACACATGTTAAGAAAACTTTCTGTAAATCACGTCGCTCTACTAACGTGTTACACTTCTGCGCACTGTTAATACTCAAAACGTTTACTAGCTATAGTAGCCGGTAAAAGTCAATGAGCAACCATTCAAAATGCTAGCACTCTAAAAATTGCCAGACTTACTGTTAGTAAATGAAATCACCAAATGTTCGCTGTTTCACAGTAAGTAACAACAATAATGTTCATATAAGAGCTGTTAATTCAATGAAGCAAAGTTTGCAAAGCTTGTATTTTTACCTGAAAGATGCGACTCAGTGTCCTCGTCCTGGAGTGTCACACTTTTACTATTCTGAAAAACAACGTAACGGTCCATCCTCTGCTGAAGCCATGCAGTGTAACTTCAAGGCTGTTGATCGATGTCTTGTGAGGAATATGTTGGGAGGTTTGCACGTGTCTTCAAAAATCGCGCAGAAGAAGAAGTACCTCTGTTTTCAGACAACGAAAATTCGTTGGTTTTGTTGTTTTTGAGCTATAACACTTTCATTATTTGAATCACAAATAAATCCAGAAAAGTATGTGTAATTTTAAGTTTATGACTGCTATTTGTTACCACAGAATTACAAAATACCTAATTTTCCCTCATTTTATTCTTTAATCAAAAATCTAAATCTGAAAATTCCTTTCATTTTCGTTTTTTCATGTTTGCTTCTAAAATGAAATTTTAAATACCAAAAAGTACACGGACCGTGGTGGCTGCAGATTTTTATCTTTTCCAATTTTTATGGACATTGAAACATGGGTTTGTGACTTTGTTTTACAAGCCTGGTATGCTACACTGCTTTAGAGCAGTGGCCATTTATTGAGATTTATGAGAATAATTCAAATTTAAATCAAAAATGCTCTTAAGAAGATAAATACGAACCTTCTCCACATCTTCACTGAGCTTTTTCATTGCATCCTTCAGAACATTCTTTTCTCGCTCTTGTTTGTGCTGAAGTTCTGTTAACATTTCCTCATGCTCTTGAAGACTAAATAAATAATTTAACAAGTAAAAAAACGTTAAGGCAAGCGTGCATCTTAGTTTACATTCAGTCATCTCAAAAATTGTCATTTTATTTCCTCACAATACCTTTGGTTTCTAGCCTTGTCCAGTTTCTCTTTCAGCATGTTGACTTCACTTTGCAATGCTGTCAATTGACTCTCACTGTCTCGAAGTTCATTTTTAACAGTCTTCAGCTCTGTTGTGTGGAGTAAGACATGCTGGGATAGCTCCTCGTCTTTTTCTGCCTGCAGTCTCTCAAGTTCCGTTCGTAATCGAGAGAGCTCTTGTAGGGTATCAGATGGCACTCCCAGCTGACTCGAAGAAAGACCTGGTCTCTTCTGAAAGGAATTTTTTTTTTAATAAATATAACTTAAGAGATGTGTGGAGATTAGGAGGCCTAATACAAGGTTTATAATATGACCTTACAATACATTTATTTCTAATAGATAAAATAACATTCTCCGTTCTCTAACTTGCTTAATTTCATTTCAAGGATGTAGGAGGCCAGAGCTGGCTTTCAGTAATTTCTGAGAAGTTTATATAAATAATTCTTAACTAAAATTATTTAAAACAAGTAGGTAAACTCTAGTTTCATTATTCATTCATCCACACATATTACATATCTGCTTGGTTCAGTATACTGTTGTTGGAAAAAAACTTCAATGAGGCGTTTATTCTTTAAACGTGCTTTTCTCATTGGACTAGCTCAGAGTAGTAGAAAGAGTCACAGATATGAGATACTAGCGGGGTTACCTAGCTCTGTCCAGGAAATTACCCAAGATAATAGGTCTCAGTTTTAGTGCCGGGTGTTAATCTGATGCATCAGAAGTACAATGTAAGTAACCAAGTACTTTTCTGTATACAATATTTGTTTGTCCACCCCCACCCAAAGGGGCTAATAGCATACCATACCATACCATTTGCTAAGCCTGCTTAATCCTGGTCAGATTTGCTGGGGAACTAGACAAGCAAATCAGCAAGCACAGGGTGCAAGGCAGGCAATAAATATCCTTTGACTGGGATGGTAAACACAAACCCACACATCACTGCCAATTTAGCATTGCCAAACCACTTAACCTGCAAGTCTCTGGACTGTGGAAGAAATACAGATCACCTGAAGGAAAAACTCTCACAGACTGGAGGAGCAGTGATGATGTTGGGGTTATGGGCAGCAGCAGATGGGGTTCTCTTCCATGTCATTTGCCCCGGATTTTAGATGCACCACCAATGATGCTTGAAAGCTCCCTTGTATCTTGTCTCATGGACTTTATAATCTAGCGATTATTGACAGCCTAGTCACCCTTCATCCAACGGCGCATTCTAATATGCATGGACAACTGGCAAAAACTTTTTGAAGAGCATTTTCAATAAATTATTTAAATGTCCCTTAGACTACATAAAAACTCCATGGGGGGTCCTGCTTCAGAGAGCTAAATCTTGCAATGTCACTGACAGGGAAAATAGGCAAACTTAATGTATGTAGGGCTCAGAACATGGACTTTGGTCCTCTTACTGTGAGGCAGCAGCACTACCATAGCACCATCATGCTGCTTAGTCTTGAATATGCTACTTACAATTGCACATGAGTAAAATATTCCTGTCAAAGATCAATTCTTGCTTTTCCTAATGACCTGGCTTTTGTTGATGTTCACTGCAACACACACTTTTACAGGGAACGGTATTCTTTGGAGTTCAAACAGATAATAGTAGGAATAATGGGAATCCAACATCACCAAATTTCAATCAAATCAGTCAAAGAATTTTTGTGATTTTGGGGTATTTACTTTTTCTACTATCGTAGGGAGTGTTTTTAACTCCTAGTAGGGAGTGTTTTTAACTCCTAAATATCGATATATGGAAGTGTCCATTCTCAGTGGATACCTACTTGCCTAAATGTTCCATTCTGACAAATTGCAGCTTTTTAACAAAATGGGAAATACAGTTTATGTTAATGAGTAAGTAAATGAGTTGGGCAGTCAACTTTGCAATTATATATTATACATAGATTCTACAGTCATTCTACTTCACAGCTTTTGAAAGTGGAAAAAGTGAAGTTCTTCATTATTGGAAAATAAAATCTGTGCTAATACTGTACCGCATTAATCTTTAGCATATTAGCTCAAGTAATTAACTGATGCAAGTCAAAATAAAAAATGTCACTTTAATATAAATTTGCATTTGTGTAGTAATACTTCCTGGCAAACTACAGTATAAAACACATCCTGCAAACAAAAAACATACTCATAAAAATAAAAGAATAGTGATAAGGGAACATTGCAGAGTTTGCTTTGCCAGAAGTTCAGTAAAATCATGGAAATGTCTGCAATATTCAACAAACCTGGCGAAATGCATTAAAGTCAGTAGGAGAAGGAGGAAATGAACTAGTTTTGAATGGATTATAATGGTGTAATGGTCTTTTAAATGTCCCTGGGGGCTAAGGAAACGTCTGGCAACTATGCTGGACAAATTATTCTGACCATATATATATATATATATATATATATATATATATATATTCTGAGCTGTGAGGCAGCAGTGCTAACCAATGCACCACCGTGTCTCATACAACAAAAGATGAAGAGAGAAAATGAATATTACAAACAAGATACAACAGAGGGGCACAGACTAGTAATAAGTAAACATCTACATCATTGCACTTGCAGAGTTCTACTCTTGGGGCACTAACTGGCTATGCCACAAAACAGCTGTGCTGGACTGGTTCATTCCATTGTTTGAAATCATACAGGAACAAAAAAAGATATTCCAGCTGCATCTGTGCAGGTGCTTCTTGTCCCATCAAGAAGAAAGAAATGCCTTGTAAATAGTATGTTTTTGCTTTTTATTATTTCTCAATGTGCCCTGTATTTTCTGATGAGAGAAGAGGGAGTGGGAGGGCTCCTTTAAGGGTTGTTTTGGATTGCAGCTGTGCACATGGCTAATTTGCATAGACAATGCTATGTATCCGTTCTGGTAATCTTCTCATTAAAATCCGCTAATATCATTTGCCGGGCACAATTTTTAAAGCTTTAATTATTTTTTAAAACACATATAGGAAGCAATTCAACCTGTGTTTCTTAATCTTTGTGGCTTCAGAATCCAATTTTACCTTTTTAAGTTTACTGATAACCCACATGCAGCACTCAAAGTCTAAAAATGGGCTTGGGAGGTTGAAATGACTGCAAGAGCAAGTTTTTCTCCCTTGGTAAAAACTGTACAGTGAGGGAAGGGAAAAATATGGGCTGGCACTGTCAAAAACTTAAACAGACTAGGTGCAGGGGGTGTTTCAGTACATCTCAGCAGCTAAAATGGCCTATTTTGTTTCCTCTCGTGCCTGCAACCCAGTAACGGCCATGTTGGCAGCATGATGATTTTCCGATGTTGCTATAAAATGTCATTGTGCATAAATCACAGTATATTGTACACTGAGTACTTCCATTGTCATGCTCATTTTCACATTTTTTATTTCAAAAATCTAATTATCATATAGCATAGAACTAAATTGTCAAAAGCATCTTGGGCAACTTTTACTGGAAGAACCAGAAATAAACACAATGGTAAAGTAAAACGTTTACAAAGGTCCAGTTCTCTTGGGTAAAAGAGACAGACCATATTGACTGGGCTTTAGTCATCAGCATGTCCATTTATGCCTTTTTCTTTTCTTTGTATATTCGAAGCACAGTACGGTAATAGGTACAGTGCATCCGGAAAGTTTTCTCAGAGCATCACTTTTTCCACATTTTGTTATGTTACAGCCTTATTCCAAAATGGATTAAATTCATTTTTTTCCTCAGAATTCTACACACAACACCCCATAATGACAACGTGAAAAGGTTTACTTGAGGTTTTTGCAAATTTATTAAAAATAAAAAAACTGAGAAATCACATGTACATAAGTATTCACAGCCTTTGCTCAATACTTTGTCGATGAACCTTTGGCAGCAATTACAACCTCAAGTCTTTTTGAATATGATGCCACGAGCTTGGCACACCTATCCTTGGCCAGTTTCGCCCATTCCTCTTTGCAGGACCTCTCAAGTTCTATCAGGTTGGATGGGAAGCGTCGGTGCACAGCCATTTTAAGATGTCTCCAGAGATGTTCAATTTGATTCATGTCTGGGCTCTGGCTGGGCCATTTAGGACATTCACAGAGTTGTCCTGAAGCCACTCCTTTGATATCTTGGCTGTGTGCTCAGGGTCATTGTCTTGATGAAAGATGAACCGTCGCCCCAGTCGGAGGTCAAAAGTGCTCTGGAGCAGGTTTTCATCCAGGATGTCTCTGTACATTGCTGCAGTCATCTTTCCCTTTATCCTGACTAGTCTCCCAGTTCCTGCCGCTGAAAAACATCCCCACAGCATGATGCTACCACCACCATGCTTCACTGTAGGGATGGTATTGGCCTGGTGATGAGCGGTGCCAAACGTGACGCTTGGCATTCCCACCAAATAGTTCAATCTTTGTGTCATCAGACCAGAGAATTTTGTTTCTCATGGTCTGAGAGTCCTTCAAGTGCCTTTTGGCAAATTCCAGGCAGGCTGACATTTGTGTTTTACTAAGGAGTGGCTTCCGCCTGACCACTCTGCCATACAGGCCTGATTGGTGGATTGCTGCATAGATGGTTGTCCTTCTGGAAGGATCTCCTCTCTCCACAGAGGACCTCTGGAGCTCTGACAGAGTGACCATTGGGTTCTTGGTCACCTCCCTGACTAAGGTCCATCTCCCCTGATCGCTCAGTTTAGATGGCCGGCCAGCTCTAGGAACAGTCTTCAACAGGTTTCAAATTTCATCCACTTAAGGATGATGGAGGCCACTGTGCTCATTGGGACCTTCAAAGCAGCAGAAATTTTTCTGTAACCTTCCCCAGATTTGTGCCACGAGACAATCCTGTCTCGGAGGTTCATATACAATTCCTTTGACTTCATGCTTGGTTTGTGCTCTGACATGCACTGTCAACTGTGGGAACTTATATAGACAGGTGTGTGTCTTTCCAAATCATGTCCCATCAACTGAATTTACCACAGGTGGACTCCAATTAAGCTGCAGAAACATCTCAAGGATGATCAGGGGAAACAGGATGTACCTGAGCTCAATTTTGAGCTTCATGCCAAAGCCTGTGAATACTTATGTACATGTGATTTCTCAGTTTTTTTATTTTTAATAAATTTGCAAAAATCTCAAGTAAACTTTTTTCACGTTGTCATTATGGGGTGTTGTGCGTACAATTCTGAAGAAAAAAATGAATTGAATCCATTTTGGAATAAGGCTGTAACATAGCAAAATGTGGAAAAAGTAATGCGCTGTGAATACTTTCCGGATGCACTGTAAATGTGCTTTTTTGTTAACATTTTGAGAAGCTTATTGCCATCATGTTATTTTGAATGGGAAAACTGTCCATTGGGGCCATGTACACCTATAGTTTGAGCACTCACATTGTGGCAAGTTAATCATGGCGCTTGCACAATTTGAGCACATATATGACTGCCGACTATAATGCAGTTTGAGTAGTTACTTTCCCATACTTTCTTAATATCACAATGTATATGCCTGGTATTATAGTAAGCATTTGTGAAAATTCAGAACATAGCTGCTACCGCTCTGTGATGTCACGCTGGCTTCACAAAGCATCATGGGATGCTTGGAAAAAAATGTTTGCTTAGGTTGGCCACTAAGAAAATGTTAGGCAAACAAGGTTACCACTGAACACAGTATATTTGCTGCGAAAAACATTTTGGTGAATTTTCACTGACAACACTAAGGAAATAGGTTATACGTACACAATTCATCTGTTTGCTCTCAAAATATTTTCCTCTGTGTTGATTAAGTACACAGATTTCATTATTGTTACTAAGAGAAAATCAATCCTAAATGCAGAATTACAGAAGTCTTAATAAATAAGATGTTTCAATATATAAATGAATTGTTTGCAGAAAAAGTGGCACATAAATGAGTACACTAACCTTTATGATGTCCAGCTCTTCTTCTAGCTGTTTGCCATATGATTCACTCCTTTCTCTCAGTTTACGTTGCTTTGTAGCTTCAGCACCCGACTCCTCAGCCATGTTCTCTAGCTATCAAAAACACAAAAATACGTGTTAGAAACTATTCAAAACATCTGGAATTGCCATTACGTCCTAATTCTTATAGTGAATAGTTTTAAATATAAATTGCTCCATTTTCAAATCTTAGATTACCTGATAAAAATAAACTTGGCAATTTAAAATATTATAGGGAAAAAAAAAAAAAAAAAAAAGAGGCAAATGATGCAATGGCAAATTTTATGACAGGAGGTAATTAATAACATTCTTCAAATAATAAATGTTTCACAAAGTCTTCCTAAGTTAATTACAATACACACATGCAAATAGATTTTAAAATTATTAAAATCATTAACAGTAGGCTCTATGAATTGAAGTTAATGACAATGTTAAGTATAGTACAATAAGCTAAGACTAAATGCCAATAGAAGTCAGGAATATGTAACTACAATATATGTAGATCTCAGCAAAAATAAACCTTTGAGAATCTTTGTTACTAATGAAAATATAAAACTATGATGGTTTTATCTAAATCAACTGGCTACTCCCTTTTTCCTGGTGCATTCTAGAATGTACAGTAGAGGAAGTTGAGTGTCCCACCTATGACAAAATACAATGAGATGTGAGGTTGGGTCTGTCACTGATAACTCTTATATCTCTCACTGACTAGGAGGTCCTCTTCTACCATTCTATGAGATAACTTATAACAGAAACAGAAAGTAAGAGACATAAAAGTTAGATATCGATCAAAAACAAGCTTAGAATTTCTTAATGCCAAAAATCAAAAATGACTAGTGATAGTTTTGATTAAAGCCAAAAATTATATCCTCATATCCTTATACTTTAACCAAAAATAAATATTGCATGGCTTGGGGGGTCCTACTACACAAGAGAAAGGAATCTAATAGAAATCTGACACAACAAAACCCTCTGTGGCTTGCAGTTCAAAGAAGCTAATACATAAATGCATTGATTCCTTAAGGGGCAACTTAAGTCTACTATTGCAACACTTGGTAAAAATACTGGATAAAATTTTTATTGTTAAACTATATTTTTTTATTATGCATTACAAAATTATCTAATAATTCTAAATCCAAAATGACCTAGAATCCATACATATCAAATGCATTGAACCCTGTGCTGTGTCACACTGTCCAGAAGGTTTTACAGATAAAGCTGTATTTTCTAGATTTAAGAACAGCCCCTTAAAATCTTTAACCGATAAAGCACTTCCATATCAAATTAAGGTATGCAAAGTAAGGTAAGAGTACAAACATCCACAGGATTAGTTTAATAAAAAAATTAACATCAGATTACAAGCAGCACATCATCTCAGAGAAACCACTTGACAGATCAGAAATGTGAAACTGGATTCTGTTATACTGTAAAACTGTTAAAAAAGTAAAGAGTGAAGCCAAGAACCACTTCCAAACTGGACTCTGTTCATACATACATCAAGATGCCAAAATTAAAAATATGACACAGCAATGTGTTATTATAAGGCCAAAATGTACTAAACTATGACTAGATTTTCATAATTTGTGCCTAACTGCTACAAAGATACTTAGTAGAAATAAACTACATTTTGTGTGCTGTTGTAAAGATATGATAGAAGTAGGGAATGTTCAAAAAGTGTATTCATTTCTCCACAACAGGTCATATCATCCAAATGACTTACAGCCCTGAGAAGATGAGCAATTCTAGTCTTTCACTTTTCACTCTTTGTTTCCCAAATATTCAATTAAACAGATGATGAACATGCACACAGGTGTATACATAGCCAACCCTGATGATGAAGTGCTGGTCTTTAAGTTTTTTTGCATTTCATTGTTAATTGGCAGTTGGTTATTAAAACAAGGAATAATTAAAAATAGCAAATGTAGATGTTTAAGACTAAAGATGCAATTAGTTAATAAATATGTTGATTCAGCAATAATCAGTTTCTGAACAAGATATTGGATTGGAACAAAAACTTGCAGCCACTGCAGCTCTCTGGGGAAACTTGGCACCTTTACCATAGACAGTGCCAATTCCTGAATCTTAGCAATTTTCTTTTACTAGTCAACTGGCACATCCTGCAAAAACTTTCATCTTGGTGCAAACTTTAATTGTAAACATACAGCTCTGCATAAATTATTTTTGAAAATGAAATGGGGAAAAAAACAAATTCATAATTGATTAATATAGTACATAGATATAAGAAATAAAGAAATTAGAAAGAAAATGATAAATTATACAGTAGTCAATGAAAGGCTACAGATATGGCAAAATATTTCATAACAAAACAAAATCAGGCATAATTGATGAGGTTGCTACACTGGTAATCATTTCAGTCCTGGCCTCGACTTTGCCCAAAACATGCAGATGAATTGCAAGCAGTTGTACTTTGGCACTTCCAGGTGATGTACTCATCTGAAAAAACTGGTAAGCAGGTGGTTGCTTTCAACTCCCCATCCTTTGCTTTCTGTGCATATTGAACTCAAAAAAGCTCTCAATATGCATCAACCAGACAGATATTAAAGTTGACTAATAAATACTTTAAAATTTAACTCCACTAACAGTTTGAAAAGTTTTAGACCCTGAGGTTGTGGGGTTCAAATCCCACTACTGACACTGTGGTACAATGAGCAAGTCACTTGACCTGCCTGTGCTCCAATTGGAAATCCAAAAACAAATGTAACCAATCGTATCATAAATGTTGCAAGTGGCCTTGGATAAAGATGTTAGCCAAATAAGTAAATACATATAATGTATGTTTTCAGTTAAAGACATTATGTCACAAAAAAAAAATAACATCAAAAGCATTTTATGGTCAACACAAATTCATTCAATGCACTTTACTTGTTGAGCATGGCTTTAATCCTAGGAGTACTCTGCAACTGCAGTTCTGAACACTCCATGCTTTAGGAGCAGACTGCTCGTAGACTAGACAGCATTTGAGAAATACACTAAAAAACAAAACATAGTGAGGTAGGTCACAAAAAGATTGCTCAGTGAGCTGCTCAACTTGGTGAATTACCTCCTTTTTAGATTTTTCCACTTTCCTCAGTTCCTGGCGAAGGCTTTCAACTTTAGCCATGACAACCTCCATCTCCTCTTCTTTATCCCTCAACTGTCGGGAGAGCTTTTGCCTCTGCGAACGAGCCTCTGTCTGCTTTTCTTCCATGTCCTGTAATTCTTTAACAGCTTGCTTCAGCTTAGTCTGGGCCTCATTTAATTCCTTTGCCAGGACCTTCAACTTTTCTTGTGTCTCCACTAACTCCTGAAAATCAAAGAAGGCCATAAGTTAAAAATGTACAGATGGCTATTTATAACATAACCCAGTAACAGACCTGAAGGAGTCTAATGTATGAACAGTTTTGTGGTGATAAATATTTGAATTTATGGTTTCAATTAATTTGTCGACAACATTTAAATACTTGTTTCTTTATTCTCCACAAAGATGTTAAACAAGTTATACTGAAGCTTTGAAAAAGCAGGAACCACCTTATTAAAACAATGCTCAAAAGTGTTCACCTCATTGAATAAATGGAAAATTTTAATTGCTTGTATTAATCAAAATTAATTGCCTTTGCAAGACATCTCACAGCAAATACACCATTAACAAAACATAGAGGTGTGTGAAAAACAGAGCCTTTGGTTGAATTAGATAGTAGAATAAACCTACAAGTTTAAGTTTTAATTCACTGGAAAACAGAATCAGGAAATATCAAATCAAAGTCAAAAAATATAATTTAGTCACTGATTAACAACTCCTATGTCAAGAAACTGATCTGAACAGTTAATTCTGAATAATGTATGTATATAAACAACCAACAGAAAAACTATAACCTTATTTACGGAATCCTTCTCCTGTTTGGTAGAACGTAGCTGGTTTTCCAGGGTTTTGATCTGCTTAGACTCATCTTCTCTCTTCTGCTTTGTTGCTTCATTACTTTCCAGCTGACTCTCTGAAATATAGCATGTAAACTGTCAGAACAGCCCTAAAAATGTGGGTATCTAAATTCAACACAGTAGCAAAAGTTGGAATATTTAATGTACACAAATAAGGGAAAACAAATCTGATTATACATTAAATATAGCTCATAGAAATCTATCACTTGATTGTGCTTTAAAAATGAAATTATAGATAAGAATCAGTTTACATTCTAATTAAAATTATTGGCAGTACTATTATTTTTAAATGTTTGTTAAGTCAGGTAATGTATTGTGTTCTGCTCTTCTCATTGCCAATTCAGTTCAGAGCCAGAACTATGACAGACATAAAAAACATTTTCCAAGGTTTATTGATGTTCTTAGAAACTCAGAACTGAAGATAAATAACATTATCATACATCAATTGACAAATTAACATTAGGTGTAAGCTGTTAACCATTAAAGACTGGCCAAGATAGGTTTTTAAATAACACTACCAGTGTGTTGGGTACTATGGAAATGAAAAATATTATAAAGGTGACTGATTGTAAGTACTGTATAACAATTCAAACTCAGCAACTAAAACAGTTATTTCATTGGACTGCATCTTTTAAGAAAAGAAAACAAAAAACAAACAACATTCTCCCCAAAAGTAAAAGTTGAAAGTTCCATCATTTAGTCCCAACTCAGAAGACACTGACTGCTAACATACAGCTTTCTAGCCAAAACAGAAGACCTTGCTTTGGAATGATTGCTGCCCATAAAACTAGGGTAAAAACACCTACATGTGTTTGCGTAGTAAATGACAATGGAGCTCCACATACATTCTGTTACCATGCCAACTACAGATCATTTACACTAGACTTTTTTGACAAGTAAAAGCATATGCAAAATAAAAATATGTAAAAGGAGGTGTCTAAATAGCAATGCTGGTCTGACGAATCATGTTTTCTTTTACATCGTGTGTATGGCTGGGTGCTTGTGCGTGTTTACTTAGGGAACAGATGGCAGCAGGATGCGTTGTGAAAAAAAGGAGTGTCAGCAGAGATGGTGTGATGCTCTTTGTCATGTCCAGCTGGTAAACCTTGGGTCCTGGCATTCATATAGATGTTACTTTGACACAAACTGTCTACCTAAAGATCGTTGCAGACCACATTCACCCCCTTCATGGCAACAGTATTCCACAATGGTAGTGGCCTCTTTCAACAGGATAATGTACTCTGCCACACTGCAAAGACTATTCAGGAATAGCTTGAGGAACATGACAAAGAGTTCAAGTGGTTGACTTGATCTCCAAATTACCCATATCTCAATGCAATCAAGCATCTATGGAATGTGCTGGGAAACAAGTCGGATCCATGGTGGCCCCACCTCAGAAAATACAAGACTTAATGGATATGCTGCCAACGTCTTGGCATCAGACGGATACTGTCAGAGGTCATTTGGAGTCCAAACCTCAATGGGTCAGAGCTGTTTTAGTGACACAAGGAGGGGTTACACAATATAAGGCAGGTGGATTTGATGTTGTGGCTAATAAATGCATAAAATGTGCATGTCAGCAGGAGATGGTGGATTTCATGTTAATTGTTTTTCAGTTTGTGTGTGTGTGTGTATACAGGGAGTGCAGAATTATTAGGCAAGTTGTATTTTTGAGGATTAATTTTAATATGGAACAAACACAGTGTTATCAGTCAATCCAAAATGTTAATAAACCTGAAACCTGAATGTTTCACAACGGAAATGTGAGTGTGAACATCATCAGGGGAATACATATGTGCGCACAATTATTAGGCAACTATTAGTGTGCAGATTTATTATGCAACTTAAAGGAAAAATGAAAATTTTCCCATCTCACTTGTTTATTTTCATCTGTTATAGTGAGAATAATAAACACCTCAAAATTTACAAATAAACATCTCTGACATTTCAAAAACAATAAATCAATCAATCAATCAATGACCAATATAGCCACCCTTCTTTCCAGTAACAGTCATAAGCCTTTCCATTCATGGAGTATGTCAGTTTCTTGATCTGTTGACGATCAACTTTTTGTGGAGCAGTGACTACAGCCTCCCAGACACTCTTCAGAGAGGTGTATTGTTTTTCTCCCCCGTGAATCTAGCGTTTAAGAAGTGCCCACAAGTTCTCGATAGGGTTTAGGTTAGATGAGGAAGGGGGGCCATGTCATTATTCCTTCATCTTTAAGGCCTTTACTGGCTGGCCACGCAGTGGAGAACTTCGATGCAAGTGATGGAGCATTGGCCTGCATAAAAATCATGGTCTTTTCCTGTATCACTGTTTGAAGAAAGTGTCTTCGAAAAACTGGCAGTAGGTTTGGGAGTTGATTTTGAGGTCATCTTCAATGCAAAAAGGTCCAACTAACTCATCTTTAAAAATACCAGCTCATACCAGTACCCCACCCTCCACATTGGAGTGGAGCTCTGTGCCCATTACTGATCCACAGGTCCATCCATCTGGTCCATCAAGAGTCACTCTCATCTCATCGGTCCATAAAACCTTTGAAAAAAATCTGTCTTCAGATATTTCTTGGCCCAGTTTTGACGTTTCAACTTATGTTTCTTGTTCAGTGGTGGTTGGGTTTCAGCCCTCCTTACCTTGGCCATGTCTTTGAGCACTGAACACCTTGTACTTCTGGGCACTCCAGGTAGGTTGCAGCTCTGGAATATGAAAGTACTGGAGGATAATGGGTTCCTGGTAGCTTCACGTTTGATTCTTCTCAAATCTTTGGCAGTTAATTTGCGTCTTTTGTTCTCAACACATTTCTTGCGACCCTGTTGACTATTTGGAACAAAATGTTTGATGGTTCTGTGATCACACACCAATATCTTAG
Organism: Polypterus senegalus; assembly: GCF_016835505.1. Classification (NCBI taxonomy): domain Eukaryota; kingdom Metazoa; phylum Chordata; class Cladistia; order Polypteriformes; family Polypteridae; genus Polypterus; species Polypterus senegalus. The sequence continues at coordinate 10,742,515 of NC_053161.1, read as the reverse complement.
CAATTCCAAAAGTGCTGTATCCCTCTGAAAGACTTTTTACAATTTTTGACTTTTCAGAGTCAGTTAAATCTCTTTTTTGGCCCATTATGCGTGAGGAAAACTAGCTGCCTAATAATTCTGCACACCTTTATATAGGGTGTTGATCTCCTTAGGCCACACTCTCCCTCATTACACAAATACACATCACCCGACGTGCTTAAATCCAATAAGCATTCAAGTTAATACAGCTTGGAGTTGGAATAAACGCATTAAAAATGATGATATGGTCAAAATACTCACTTGCCTAATAATTGTGCACACAGTGTATATGTGTGTATATACACTCACCTAAAGGATTATTAGGAACACCATACTAATTCGGTGATTGACCCCCTTTCGCCTTCAGAACTGCCTTAATTCTACGTGGCATTGATTCAACAAGGTGCTGAAAGCATTCTTTAGAAATGTTGGCCCATACTGACAGAATAGTATCTTGCAGTTGGAGATTTGTGGGACGCACATCCAGGGCACGAAGCTCCCGTTCCACCACTTCCCAAAGATGCTCTATTGGGTTGAGATCTGGTGACTGTGGGGCCATTTTAGTACAGTGAACTCATTGTCATGTTCAAGAAACCAATTTGAAATGATTCGAGCTTTGTGACATGGTGCATTATCCTGTTGGAAGTAGCCATCAGAGGAGGGGTACATGGTGGTCATGAAGGGATGGACATGGTCAGAAACAATGCTCAGGTAGCCCGTGGCATTTAAACGATGCCCAATTGGCACTAAGGGGCCTAAAGTGTGCCAAGAAAACATCCCCCACACCATTACACCACCACCACCAGCAGCCTGCACAGTGGTAACAAGGCATGATGGATCCATGTTCTCATTCTGTTTACGCCAAATTCTGACTCTACCATTTAAATATCTCAACAGAAATCGAGACTCATCAGACCAGGCAACATTTTTCCAGTCTTCAACTGTCCAATTTTGGTGAGTTTGTGCAAATTGTAGCCTCTTTTTCCTATTTGTAGTGTAGATGAGTGGTACCCGGTGGGGTCTTGTGCTGTATATACATATATATACACACACATACACACACATATACATATACACATACACATACATACATCCATCTTCCAACCTGCTGAATCAGAATACAGGGTCACGGGGGGTCTGCTGGAGCCAATCCCAGCCAACACAGGGCACAAGGCAGGAACCAATCCCGGGCAGGGTGCTAACCCACTGCAGGACACACAAACATACCCACACACCAAGCACACACTAGGGCCAATTTAGAATCGGCAATCCACCTAACCTGCATGTCTTTGGACTGCGGGAGAAAACCGAAGCGCCCGGATGAAACCCACGCAGACACGGGGAGAACATGTAAACTCCATGCAGGGAGGACCCAGGAAGCGAACCCGGGTATATATACACATATACACATATACAGTGGGATGCAAAAGTTTGCGCAACCTTGTTAATAGTCATTATTTTCCTGTAAAAATTGTTGGTTGTTACGATAAAAAATGTCAGTTAAATATATCATATAGGAGACACACACAGTGATATTTGAGAAGTGAAATGAAGTTTATTGGATTTACAGAAAGTGTGCAATAATTGTTCAAACAAAATCAGGCAGATGCATACATTTGGGCACCGTTGTCATTTTATTGATTCCAAAACTTTTAGAATTAATTATTGAAACTCAAATTGGCTTGGTAAGCTCAGTGACAGGGATGGATACAGAAAGCTGTCCCAGAGATTTAAGCTGTCTGTTTCCACAGTTAGGAACATATTGAGGAAATGGAAGACCACAGGCTCAGTTCAAGTTAAGGCTCAAGTGGCAGACCAAGAAAGATTTCGGACAGGCAGAAGCGACGAATGGTGACAACAGTCAGAGTCAACCCACAGACCAGCACCAAAGACCTACAACATCATCTTGCAGCAGATGGAGTCACTGTGCATCGTTCAACCATTCGGCCCACTTTACACAAGTAAGATGCTGTATGCGAGAGTGATGCAGAGGAGGCCTTTTCTCTGCTCACAGCACAAACAGAGCCGCTTGAGGTATGCTCAAGCACATTTGGACAAGTCAGCTTCATTTTGGAATAAGGTGCTGTGGACTGATGAAACTAAAATTGAATTATTTGGGCATAACAAGGGGCGTTATGCATGGAGGAAAAAGAACACAGCATTCCAAGAAAAACACCTGCTACCTACAGTAAAATATGGTGGTGGTTCCATTATGCTGTGGGGCTGTGTGACCAGTGCAGGGACTGGGAATCTTGTCAAAGTTGAGGGACGCATGGATTCCACTCAGTATCAGCAGATTCTGGAGACCAATGTCCAGGAATCAGTGACAAATCTGAAGCTGCGCTGGGGCTGGATCTTTCAACAAGACAACGACCCGAAACACTGCTCAAAATCCACTAAGGCATTCATGCAGATGAACAAGTACAACGTTCTGGAATGGCCATCTCAGTGCCCAGACCTGAATATAAATGAAAATCTGTGGTGTGAGTTAAAGAGAGCTGACCATGCTCGGAAGCCATCAAACCTGAATGAACTACAGATGTTTTGTAAAGAGGAATGGTCCAAAATACCTTCAACCACAATCCAGACTCTCATTGGAACCTACAGGAAGCGTTTAGAGGCTAAATATTGATTTCATTTTTTTTTTGTAGTGCCCAAATTTATGTATCTGGCTGATTTTGTTTGAACAATTATTGCACACTTTCTGTAAATCCAATAAACTTCATTTCACTTCTCAAATATTACTGTTTGTATTATATTAAATCTATATATATCACACCCCAAAGGAGATATATAGATAAATAATATATATAATAAACTGCTCAAAAAAATTAAAGGAACACTTTGAAAACACATCAGATCTCAATGGGAAAAAGAAATCCTCCTGGATATCTATACTGATATAGACTGGGTAATGTGTTAGGAACGAAAGGATGCCACATCGTTTGATGGAAATGAAAATGATCAACCTACAGAGCCCTGAATTCAAAGACACCCCAAAAATCAGAGTGAAAAAATTGTGGCAGGCTAGTCCATTTTGCCAAAATTTAATTGCAGCAACTCAAAATTGTACGCAGCACTTTGTATGGCCCCTGTGTTCTTGTATACATGCCTGACAACATCGGTGCATGCTTCTAATGAGATGACAGATGGTGTTGTGGGGGATCTACTCCCAGATCTGGACCAGGGCATCACTGAGCTCCTGGACAGTCTGAGGTGTAACCTGGTGGCATTGGATGGACCAAAACATAATGTCCCAGAGGTGTTCTATTGGATTTAGGTCAGGAAAGTGTGGTGGCCAGTCAATGGTATCAATTCCTTCATCCTCCAGGAACTGCCTGCATACTCTCACCACATGAGGCCAGGAATTGTTGTGCACCAGGAGCCACTGTACCAGCATAGGGTCTGACAATGGGTCCAAGGATTTCATCCTGATACCTAATGGCAGCCAAGGTGCCTTTGTCAAGCCTGTAGCGGTCTGTGTGACCCTCCATGGATATGCCTCCCCAGACAATCATTAACCCACCACCAAACTGCTCATGCTGAATGATGTTACAGGCAGCATAAAGTTCTCCATGGCTTCTCCAGACCCTTTCACTTCTGTCATGTGCTCAGGGTGAACCTGCTCTCATCTGTAAAAAGCACAGGGCACCAGTGGTGCATCTGCCAATTCTGGTAATCTATGGCAAATGCCAATCGAGCTGCATGCTGCTGGGCAGTGAGCTCAGGGCCCATTAGGGACATGGGGCCCTTGGGTCACCCTCATGTAGTCTTTCTGGTTGTTTGGTCAGAGACATTCACACCAGTGGCCTGCTGGAGGTCATTTTGTAGGGCTCTGGCAGTGCTCATCCTGTTCCTCCTTGCCCAAAGGAGCAGATACTGGTCCTGCTGATGGGTTATGGACCTTCTATGGCCCTCTCCAGCTCTCCTAGAGTAACTGCTTGTCTCCTAGAATCTCCTCCATGCCCTTGAGACTGTGCAGGGAGACACAGCACACCTTCTGACAATGACACGTATTGATGTGCCATCCTGGAGAAGTTGGACTACCTGTGCAACCTCTGTAGGGTCCAGGTATCGCCTCATGCTACCAGTAGTGACACTGGCTGTAGCCAAATGCAAAACTAGTGAAGAAACAGTCAGAAAAGATGAGGAGGGAAAAATGTCAGTGGCCCCCACCTGTTAAACCATTCCTGTTTTGGGGGTCATCTCATTGTTGCCCCTCTAGTGCATCTGTTGTTAATTTCATTAACACCACAGCAGCTGAAACTGATTAACAACCCCCTCTGCTACTTAACTGACCAGATTAATAGCCCATAAGTTTCATTGACTTTATGCTATACTCTGATTAAAAAGTGTTCCTTTAATTCTTTTGAGCAGTATATATATTATATATATATAATATATATAATATAAATATACTAACAAAATACCAGCCTTATGGCGGTGAAGTACTACCTTAAAATTTTTATTAAGAAGAAAATTAAACCTTTTTAAACTGAGGGAAAATACACCAATAATTATTTGTTAAGGATCTCTTTGTATACCACATTGTGAGTCCGGCCCTCCGGTTGTAATATGACCAAGCTGTGCACTGAGCTTACTCTTGAGCATGCAACGTACAGTTAGCCATGTGAACAGTAATGTTGTTTCAAATCTCACAGCTTGGGTTGCTGCTGTCATAATTGGTTTGAGTTTCATGGTGTGTTTCAATTACGACAGTATTTGTAGGAGTTGTGTTGAAGAGACATTCGGCATCTGTCAAGCGCTGCAAGTATACAACCAGTTTCATCGATAACTGCACATCCAGCTTTTGAGAGTTTAAACATTCATAAACATCAAAGTGTCCACTACTGAAATTGTCACGTGTGAATCTAAGATGTTGAAGAGGCATTGGCGATTGTCCAAAGGTGTAAAATATTTGGCCATTTCAGTACACTTGAAAGCGACAACTGAACAATTCAGCGGCAGCCATCAACTCACATGCAGAACCATAGCTGAAGGGCTTAAGCATTTCACTCTTATAGTGCTCCTGTGTAGTATAATTATCTCCTGTACCGTCATCAGTCCACACCTTGAGCCTGTCCCAGTCATTCAATACATAAGACACAATGTTTCTCCAGATATCAAGATTGAGCCTGATATGGCCGTGCAATATGTAACAAAGAGAATGGAAAAGGTAGGTGCCATCTCCGGGCATGGAAACCACTCGGTAAGTGACAGTTCTTTGATCGATGGAGATCACCTTGATAGACATGTTAATGGGGGTACGGTTGGAATGATAAAGGAAATGGGTACCTGAACAATGTAAAGTAAGTCTAAAATACCTACACAATAACTATAATCGTAATAAATGAACAATAAAACAGCGGAGAAGCCGTGGATTAAATAAAAACGCTGTAGTTATCAGCAGGGAGACGTGAATCCCGTGGCGAAGAAAGAAAGGGAATGTAGAGACTGGAGCGACGGATGGCCTTATATAGGCGGGCAGCCAACAACGTGGGAGGTGTTTGGATGGGGGACCCAACACCACCTCACCACGGTGACCGAGCTGCAGAGCTATGGGCCGAATATATGTACGTAAGTAGGATTCAGTTAGCGTTGGGAAACCGCGTATCAAATTTCTTGAAGATTGGCCCATAAGTAAAAAAGACTGTTGAAAAGTTCAATATGGCGGCTGGCAGTGGCATCATACCACCGAAATAAGTACCAAATTTCAGCCTTCTACCTACACGGGAAATTGGAGAATTAGTGACGTTGGAAAGTTCAATATGGTGGCTAAAAGTGGCATCATACCACCGAAATAAGTACGTACATTGGTTTTGGTTAGCGCAGGGAAGCCGCCTACCAAATTTCGTGAAGATGGGGTCAGTCTTCTACCTACACAGGAAGTTGGAAAATTAGTGACGTTGGAAAGTTCAATATGGCGGCCGACGGTGGCGTCCTACCATCGAAATAGTCATACACGCGGTTTGGTTAGCGCAGGGAAGCCGCCTACCAAATTTCGTGAAGATGGGGCCATAAATAAGAAAGTTCAACATGGTGGACGTTCTTGACCGTTATGACCGTGACGTGTAGAATTTCGAAATTAATCCTACCCAACTTTTGTAAGGAAGCTGTAAGGAATGAGCCTGCCATATTTCAGCCTTCCACCCACACGGGAAGTTGGAGAATTAGTGATGAGTCAGTCAGTCAGTCAGTCAGTGAGTGAGGGTTTTGCCTTTTATTAGTATATATATATATCTATATATCTATATCTATCTCCTTTGGGGTGTGAGCAGCTGTTGCTGGGGGTGCCAGAATCCATCGAGGAAGAAAAATTAAAAACATTATTTGTACAAAATATTAATTTATCTGTCCATTCCTAAATAATTAAATGGGCAGGCTATTTTGTATCAGTGCAATACGCTACTTGTTAAAACGGATGACTCCTGCTCTTACGTGCACTTAGTGCTGCGTGGGTATTACATATGTAGGTATCTGTTCAAGTTCTATTTAAATTTTGAATATAAGTAATTTTTATTTAGTCGACAGAAATATGTTTAGTAGGAATGTAAGTTAAATTTAGTCATCATTGCATACATTTTTCTTCACCATAGAAATTTAAAGACTAAATTCAACTTCCATTCCTACCAAAGAGATTTCTGGCGACTAAATTGAACCGACTTGTATCCAAATTCGAGCTATTGAACTGTCGCCTTCCTGCCTGAATAAGTCACCCTCGCTTCGCTCTTACTTTTTTACCGTTCATTTTATCATGGCTAGTTGCGGAAAAATTATAAAATGGAAGGAGGATTACACCGAGTATGGCTTTACCAAAACAATTATTGATGGCAAATAAAGTATCCATTATTCATAAAGCTTCAATTAGTGACCTGTTTTTCTGTGTTAACCTCATATTTTTTCATACTTCTTCTCCAACCAAGGGGGTGTGAGGGTAAAATGGATCGGGAAGCGCCGATATATATATATTGAATATATTGAAATAGTTTTACTGTCAAATAATGCAAACAGTACACGGCACATGTTTCGCCCTAATTCTGGGTTCATCAGGTGTACACACTCACTGCATCCCTTCTCGGGAATCGAACCTCGGACGTCAGCGCTAGAGGCGAAGCCTCTAATGTTGCACCACGGCGTGAGGTTCGTTTATTTGACAGTATGTACATTGGGGTGTGTGTGTGTGTGTATATATATATATTTATATCAGTCAGTTAAGTAGCAGAGGGGGTTGTTAGTCAGTTTCAGCTGCTGTGGTGTTAATGAAATTAACAACAGATGCACTAGAGGGGCAACAATGAGATGACCC